>NC_052617.1:37439682-37539612 GCF_016545825.1 Eucalyptus grandis | reverse complement strand
TGTCAATCGAGGGGTTCACGAAACTTATGTTGTTCACACTTGCGGCGAGACGGGTCCCGTTGGGGCCAGCGCAGGAATTGTTTGGACACGGGAATGCGTTAACGGATATCGTGAAGATGAAATGGTTGGTTATATTCTTGGGGACATCGATGGGGTGCTCCTCGTTTGCTAAGCTTCGGAGGCTGCCAGTGAAATTGACCGACGCGGAGGTGTCATTGTAATAAGGAAGTTGCGGCAAAGGAGGTGGCGAGGTTGGAGTGTACTTTCCAGAGTATTCCACCACGGCCGTGGTGGTTGTGTTATCGTAAGCCACACCGAGAGCGCTAGAGTATACCCTAGCAGCCATATAGTAGCGGTCGGGGTTTTGGTTGGCTTTAAGGAGGACGTCGATGGTTTGACCGGGAGATATTGTGATGATGTCTCTCGTTAGGGGCTTAGTGTAGCTCGCGTCCGTTGCGACGACGGTGAGGCTGTGATTGGCAATGGAGAAGAAGAGGAGGTCTTGCATGGCCACGTTGATTATTCGCAGCAAATATGTCATGCCTTGCTCAACCCTTAGTTTGAAAGTATCTGAAATAAAATTAGACCTTACCTAATTACAAACACACGGAAGAAAAACTGTAGAGAAGATACCATACTTAATGTCTAAGCCAAAAATAGTTTAAGCACAAAGTCCCACCGTTAAAATATTCCATTTGGGGAACAATCCATCTGAGCATGGTAAACCAACAATGATTGAATTTATGGCACAATTATTATAATTTATTGTTCAACAGCCTTTGGTGGGAGTTGGGTCTTAATCAGAAATGAGACCGACATTTTTCATATTAAAGAACAGAAAATGATAATAAGAGGACGCAATAGCTCCTGTAATGTTATATGGCTTCCGAAAGCAAGAAGATGCAGGGTCAAATCCTTACATGTCGGTGTACGCATGCATTAAAGACTATGGGAATCTCTTACAAAGCAAGCATCTTGGCAATTATATGTGAAAATAAAAACAATAGGTGTATTAGGTGTAGTTAAATTTAACCATTAATTTCTATCACACTAGGCAACCTTATTGCCTTTACTTGATGATTTGTCAAAAACCACATGTAAGGAGTGGAAGAACAATGAGAAGAAGAAGGAGAAGAAGAAGAAGGAGAAGAAGAAGAAGAAGAAGAAGAAGGACCTTGCATTGAGCATGGGTAAAGATCTCCGGGTTGACCATTGATAGTATAAGCATCTGAAACATTTGGATCTCCTCCGGTTCTGAGCATTTCATGATAGACCTCCATTATCGGTTTCTTCCACCATTCTCCTGCACATATATCGTTATGTTTGAAAATTTTGAATGATCAAAGATCAATTATGTTTGATTGCACTATACTTTTTATGAAAATGTATTAGCCAATAAGCACATGTTAATTACTCAACTAGATTTGTGAATTACCTAATATAATAGGTACTTCAGCATCAGGTTTCGGAAAAGGATAGCTTGAATCTTTTTTTGGGTAAATAACGATGGCTCCATGCACAGTGACTCTTGACCAGTCACTATGAGCATGCCACCATAAGGTCCCTTCTTCTGTGGAGAATATCACCTTCTGACTAAACTTAGCTCCTGGCTGTATTGGGCATTGGGTTATAAACTCTGGTCCATCGGACCACGGATATCTTGGTTGTTTCACACCGTGCCTATAGTAAAATCATCCACCATTCAATTAGGACAAATTTTTAAGCAGCCATGGGATGATGCTGAGATTTTGTTCTCAAGAACCATATCTATTAGAACAAGGTAACAAAAAGTAGTTGAAAAAAGCTAGCAAAGTACGGAGAAATCTACTAAAAAGGACATGCTCTTCATATGGTTTGAAAAGGGGTGGGCTATGCCTGATGACTTTTGAGTGCCTATATACTCTAAATTCGGGGATTGTCCCGATGATAAGGAAGACGCATAAATTACTTTCACATATAAAATGTCACTTTTATCTAACAACTACGACTAATATGCTCAGATGCTAATTATAGAATTATATTCAAGACGACGCTTCATAAAGTAAAAGCTGAGAAACACTATTTATACCAATGAATGGTAATGTTGTATTTAGCCTTGTTATAGACATCAACAATGATGGTATCGCCTTTGTGCACGTATAGAGTTGGCCCAGGAAATTGCCCATTCACAGTCAGAATGTTCTTCGTGCTGCATAGTCTCTTGTATGGCGTTTCTTCGACCTGTAATATCTCACAAACTTGAGCAACGCGGTCCAACCATTGTTTGCATGCATATGACAATGTGGAAATGACGGTAGAGCACTCATTCGAACTTACCACGAAAGTGTACTGGGGCCAAGCTTTACACTGGAGAATGCCGATGAGGAAGAGTAGAGACCCTAAGCATAGAGTTTTTGACGCCCTCATGGGGATTAACTTGGAAATGAGACGGTGGGTGCGGCTGGATTACTTGGAGACTAAGCTGCGCATGGGAGTTATTTATAAGGCTTGAGAAAGGCTGGACTGACCGGGGAAGGTAGAAGTTGGGGACGCGGATAAATTGTCAACATTGGACAGGACATCATAACGGCACGCTATGGACATCCAGGAAAATTCTGCAATTTATATTAGGTTCTCGAGTCGTGGAAAACCAGCAGCAATATGGTTTCGATGTCTTTTGTTTTTCCTTTTCTAAATTCCTAATGAGAAGAGAGCTGCTTTCACAATTGTTACCTGTTGATTAGCCCTGGCTTTAATACGATTGACGATTTTCTGAGACAACTAATTATTTCTAACTAGCGTTTCTCGACAACAATACCCTATCATCACTTAAAACCTCGCTCTGTCCTCGTATATTGTCGGGCCATATTTTCCTTCTTCACGCTCTACGCAGCCAGTAGCTTGGTATAGAAGTCAATCAACTTGACTTTTGATTGATGTTAATGGCTATATCATTTATTACCATCCTAGCTACCTTCTTAATCAAGCAATGCGACAAACAGAAGCACTCGATCAGTTTGGCGACGTGGAGTGGTAATCTTGCAAATCAGCTATACTGTTCATCTACGGTGTAGATAGTCAAGGTCTTTGTTTTCTGGTTTCTAGTTAAGTTAATTTTTCTTTATCTTTTTTAAATACGTGCCTTTGCAAGTCAAATGAGGTGAACAAAAACATGGAATTAGGAATATCTGCGTCTCGCTATTGACATGTTTTTCCTGAGATATCATGCGGCAAGTGCAATTTTCCAAGCCTTTTAGATCATCATACTTTTATGAACTCAACTGCTTCCAAGTTTTAGCGCGTTCATCAACGTGGAAAGTCGAATTAGCTCACCGGTCCAGTTGGACTGAAGGGTTAGCTAGACTATCCTTATCAACACAGATTCGTATAATTAGGATAATAGTTACATTCGCTTCGCCCAATTTCATTAATTACGGTCAATTTCAATGTAGATACGATGTAGGTACAGAGCCACTACAGGAGGGGAAAAAAAAGTGAGGCGGGCAGCAATCCCTATCTGGAAAATTGACATGTCATTTTTCTACACCTAACACGCGTCCATGACTTGCCCTTGTATGAGCGAGGTTCATGGAAAACTACATTGGCTAGAATCAAAATGCGCCAAACGCGGCCAACCCTTCGAGGAAGACTCTTTAATGGCTTTTGAGAGCGTAGTAAAATCCAAATCCATGCTGGCTACACGATAGTCAGAAGGAACACACGTTCCATAACCTTTTTCTACGCAGTGATTACCGCTTTTGTTGAAAAAATCTCCCATCGCTTAACTATGGGTTTACACGCTCTTTATTTTCATAGGATAGTTTTAAACCACAATCTAGCCTACATATAAGGGGGAGTGCTAGAATATTTCAATATTGAATCAATCTCTCATACAACAATTTTAACAGCTTAATCATTCTAATATGGCTTGCAAATGAGAGGGAATGTTGAAAAATCCCACTTCACTTTACCACGGCTTTTTATAGATGTGATCTTTCTCCATTTATTAACTTAAACTTTTGAGTTCGACTTTCTTATCAGCATCATCCATGAAATAATCTACACCTAAACCCATTAATTTCCAATTATTAGATTTTGGGAGGAAGAAAGAGACTTTAGAAAGATTTAAATTCAAGATCTCATTCTCTGAAATCATGTAAAATTTTGTTGGAAAACCACCAATCGTTTTAAGAATTTCAACTGTTAGATGAATGCATCGTTTAATATTTAAATATCCGAAAAAGTATGATTAAATTAATCAAACTCTCTAAGATGCTCGAGAGTATAGTTAGTCATTGATGGCCTCCTTCTTTTAAATTTAATCAGCTCAGTTGCTTGCCTACCAAAGCAATGGATATATAATTAGCACAATTCACTTCCTTAGGATTTTATTATAACATATCTTCGAAACATTAATAGGTGATTATGTAAGTATTGCAATCTCAATACAATAAACAGAGTCATCCAATCAATATTAGTTATTAGGGGGAAAAAAAAACAGGTAGCCTCCCTCGTAATTCAATTTATTTAATTTGTTTTGCTCGAGCCATGTTATTTTTCAAGTTTTCTGCTTTATTCACAATGACCTTGGATCTCCACAGCGACCAGCCTCCTTTCTCTTGCTTTACAACGATGTTTTTATGGCAACAACACGTGAGGAAACCCCATAGCTTACTCACTGCACTTTTTGAAAACAGCTAAGTTTTTGAGGTTTCTTGGACATGATCATTGAATTAACGGGCTAAAATAGCGGCCGCCTTAATAGAAGTCCGCTGTATGACTTAGTACGTGTCGAGACATTTGCAAAAACTCAAACGTCCGCCCTCTGTTGGTGTTGCCTAATGAGCCGTAGCACGCCAAGACTTGGTGTCTATCGTATCACTGATAGACAAGTCAAAACGCGTGAAGTAAGGCATTTCTATCTCTATAACTTGATTTTGCGTGAAGTCTTCATATGATCTGTCATGTAAAATACACGCTAGTAGCTAGCCCATCTGCTTCTTCTTCTTCAGTATCTTGCATTCACTTTCATAAGCCTCTGCCCAGTGATTTCTCAGCTACAAGACGAGTGAGCAGCGTTGCATCGAAACCTAACAGGAGATTCATATCTGTCGGAGTCCTTACAGATCAAGTACATGAGATTTCGATCCATGAAACAACTTAAAGTGCACGCAAGACGAGTGAAATAGTCGCCTTAGAAAACACAGGACCACCAAATCAACAATTCAACATTGCGGCTTGAAGATTGTCGCAATGTTCTTCAACGAAAAAAAAAATGTCAGTTTCGCGGAGGATCGGTCCAACTATCTTAAAGCGAAAACGATGGGCAGAGTTTGCCTTGTTCTCCTTCACACAGGCATCGATCTATACGACTTCTTCTGTGCAAATCCATTAGTGATTCATTGAGCAGAATTCCACACGCAAACCAAGCAAAAATGAGACCCCTCATTCCTTGGCGTAGAATGGAAATCTAGAATCTTTATCAGATTAGCTTTTGAATAAAAAATCCGTTTTTTCCACCAAAAAAAATAAAAATAAAGGATGAGTTTTACAGGTTTGTCTGCTATATCTTAATATAATATTCGATTCCCTTATTTTAGTAGGACTTTTCCTTTAATTAATATAGAAAAATTAATTTAAGCTTCACAGTTGTTAGCTTTTGTCAAGATCAATTATTGAACTAGTAATGATTGTCCTGTCCTCTAATGGCGTTTCTTTCTACTCTCTTCTATCTATTTTGTTAAACAACTCTTGTGAGGGTGTCAGACGAAAAAAAATCCTACAATGGAAGTATAATATAATGTGGAGTAGTTAATATTTCTTAATTGACCAATAACTAAGTATTCTAATTTTTGAATAAAGGTGAGTCAAACACGAGTTTAGACTTAGGTTCTATCTTGGTTAAATTTAACGGTAAATGTATTGGGCTTTTATTACATTGGCCTAGGTGACATTAAAGTCAATAGTTAATTGATGACCTCCTCCCAAGTGTATTATTGTTTGGTGAATATCTTTAAGAAAGAAAAAGTTGAATGTGACTCCTTAATTGAGGCGACTAGTGCCTCTCTTGCTTCTTGCTAAGCTAGGTTAGGCCAAAGCAATTGAGGTGGAGTTTGAGGTGTAGATGCCAGCCTCCTCGGACAGCTACCAAACTTAGTGGGCCAAGTTGGAGATTCTCGAGTTAGAATAATATTAGTGCAAAAGCATATTTGTACTAATGGGGAGCATGCCTTACGCAAGTTACTTAGAGATGAGAGGTAAATTTGTTAAGGTGCACATTTAAGAGTGTTAAGGAAAAGTCTCACTTTGATAATGTGATATTATAAAGAGTAGTTGGGATAAATATATCGCAAATTACATAAAAAGAGGTGATCACTGTCAACCGGCTAGCTTTCCACATCGCAATATATTTTATATTCGTTACTTCGAGAATCACATCTACATCGCCAGAAGAAAAGCAATGCCCGGGATTTTTGGCATGTGGGCTGCCTAGGATTTGCGGAAATGATGATAAGGACGCCATGAAGTGGGTCTATGCGCACCCTATAATGGACTCTTTTCATCCGTGCAATCAATGTCTTTGTTTTGGCGTCATCATTAGAGCACGATTCAAAGTTTACCTTGAATGAGGCATTGAAAGGGGGTTTCCATTCGGAAGCGGGGGCTTCTTTCTAAAATGATTCAAGAAAAAACGACTAAGAGGCTTAGTAATCCTTGAAAAGGAAACTAAAAGAAAGGAGATTATCATCTCAAATCAGGACAATATGAAAGGAAAAATTACTCATTCAATGCTAAATTTATTATACTTATGTCAATTAAGTTCTAATAGGAAAATGGTTAGAAATGTCATAAATCTATTGTATTTGCGTCAATTTAGTCTTAAGTCTTTTAATGGTGTACCAATTCAATCATAAATCTTTTAACCCGAATCAATTAAGTCATCTTAGCTAATTTTGATTGGACGTCGACCAATCTATATGGCACAACCACTCGCGATATGAACAACTTTTAATAATATTTTAATAAAATTTCAAATTTATTTATTAATTTCCTTTTCATTTCCTTTTTTATTTTTTTTCTTTCTTTTTTTTTCTTCCCCTTCCTCTAGCTGGTCATTGGACCTCAACGGCCGGTTAGAGGCAAGGGCCCTTAGGCCTCGCTAGCCTAGCGTGGCTTCTTGCAAAGGCTTGAGTCTCACCAGGGGTTGGGTGAGGTACAACCTCTTGACCCTTGCCTTTGGCCGGTCATTGAGGTCTAAAAACTAGCTAGAGGAAGGGAAAAAAAAAATAAAAATAAAAATAAATAGAAAATTCAAAAATTACTAAAATATTATTAAAAATTGTTCACATTAATGCCGGCAGTATCACATAAGCTGGTCGGCATTCATGTTAACAATATCCGACCAAAATTAGTCAGAATGACTGAATTGATTCTAGGTTAGAAGTTTTATGACTAAATTGACACAAACACAATAGGTTTAGGACTAATATGATACTTTTCCCTAATCTTAGATTTTCAAATTTTACTAATTTAGTCCTAAATTTTTTTATTGAAAATCACTAATAACTTGGTAAAGAAGATGAAGAGACAATTTGGAAAGTCTCTCGACACCGAACTATGAGTGAAAGCGTTGTGTTTGACACAACTTGATAATAGAAATATCAAGGACCTGAGCAAGTCCTTAAACTGCTTCACCCTGAATCGGGCATCCCAGGGTGCCCAGTTAGCCCCCATTTACAGGGGGTTTAACTGGGATTACGGGATAAAGTCCCCATTGGGTATCCCCGCCAACACCCCGAAAGGGGAAGGGACCCACCTTCGGATCCCCGTGAAACCCTTCTCCTAGCATACTAGGCTGGATTCAGGAAAATGAAGAAGGCCCGGGCAGCCCCCCACGTGAGTGGGCTGACACAACTTGATAATAGAAATATCAGTTCATGATCCATGGATATAATTTATTTATGGAAGTCCGACAAAAAACAACGTTTGGGAGTTTGAATAGAAGATCGAAAAGTTTGGTGCAATAGAGAAATCAATGGCAAAGTTAGACGGCAAGGAGAACTCATTATTAAGAAGTATCATCCTAGTCAACGGTAAACTCCTTACGAGAATCCACGGGCTCGTAGAAATATGGAGGGTAGTTTGCAAAACTTGTTGCAATTTAGTGATCGACGGCCAAAATCATTGATCGCCAATCTGACCACATTAGCGGCCACTGTTGCCATTTGTTGGCCACCGCGAGCATCGGACCGTACTAGTTTACTGGTTCCGTATTGAGTGCTATGATAGTAAATCCGGGGAAGATGAAATTTGAACTCTTCAAAGCATCTTTTTCACACTAGCCATAAAAAGAAGCACATTGATCTAATAAAATAGAAAGTGGCAGCCGATCTTGAAGGATAGAAATAAAGAGCAGCAACGTAGGGTCTTAGAAAATGGACCTAATCGACGAGGATTCCATTGGTCCGTTCTCGAAAAAGGGATTGTCCATCCGTGCTGGTAATTTTTTCAAAGAATTGGCAAACATTTTAAAAAAAGACTCTTGATCGAGAAAAATTGCTAGTCACTTGATTTTCTAGTAATTTGTCGGTATAAATAATAAATACTTTTATAATTACTAATTCTTTTTGCCAATTTGTTTTAATTGCCAACTTTTCTTATTGTTTACCAACTTTTGTTTGCTTTCTAATTATACTTCTTGCATACTCATTCAGATCTTGTTCATCCTCTTAGCAAGTGCACTTTGCCGTGGTCTATTGGGAGCTATTCTTGTTATTCTAGTTCCATTCTATGCACAAAATCCTTGAACTTTATGCTATTGTGCGTACCACCATTTGCGGAATTAAATATTTAATCTTTAGAATGGTCTTGTTCTTCACTTCGAATTTTCACTAATTAAAAGTAGCAAACTCATCAAATTTATTTTTCAGAAAATAAACTCATCCCTTCCTTGAGAAGTCGTCAATGAGGGTGATGTAGTAGTGTGAGTTTCTAGGCAATGGACATTGGCTAGGCCCCAAACATCTATATGCCATACTAACTTTCCTTTTTGGGTTTTCTTCTTTAAAAAAAAAAATTGATACATTTCTATTTACCTAGATAACAATCGTCACTTAGACCAATATCTGATCTTCACATCATGCAATTTCCCTTTGATGCTAACATCTCCATCCCCTTTTTGTTCATGTGTCCAAGCTATGGTGCCACAATTTAGAATCAGCTTTTGGTTTAGCAACTACAACAATTTTTCTATTGCATTCAATCATGTATAGTATTCCCAATTGTATTCCCTATGCTACAAACATAGCACCTTTAATAATCTTTAACAAGTCATCCCCACTAATGGTTCAATACCCTATGCTGTCTAATTATCCTATAGAGACATGATTTCTTTTCAGGCTGGAAACATGTTTGATATCTTGTAACTTCTATCAAGTTCTGTTGGCGGTCTTCAGTGAATGTGACCCTTCCCTAAAATATCCAAAGGTTCATATAGTAAGATAAACATTCTCAAACTTCCTAGGAACAAAAAGGTGCATTAATTCTCTGCATTAGGTTGAGAGAAACAGCACACTCGAGTCTAGAATTCAAGTCTCAATTGGACTATATATGCTCAAAATTAAGGCCCCTTGGACAAAAGTCTCTTCAGTGGTGGCATTGCAGATTCATCTTCTTCCCCTTTGAGGTTTTGCAATTTCGTTTTAGATGCCCTTCCTTTTGCTATTCCAGCAAAATATTTCATCACGAGGTCAACATTTACTTCTTTCTTAGGACTTCGATTAACCAGGATTCTGGTTTTGACCTTGCTGATTTCTTCTCCCTTTGCCTTCAGTTCTCCATGGAGCCCCCCGACGATTAACCCGAGCCTCTTATGTGAGTGGGTTGTCAGGCCGAGCCCAACGAATCTGAAGTGGTGGGGTTTACTTAGGTTGCGCATGAAAAAATTTCTGAAACAGAAATTGATTTTTGGCCAAAAATCAATTTTTTAATTTCTATTCCCCAAACAAGTTTCTGAGTAAAGAAACTTGTTTGATAACGACTCAAAATTTCTATTTCTAAAACAGAAATCCGTTTGATAACAGCACAAAATTTCTATTTCTAGGAATAGAAATTGATTAGATAACAACATAAGAAATTCTCAAATACAAAATAATAGTCGAAATAATACTAATACATTACAAAAGTTGAAAATATAATTTTATGAAATTTCCGGCATATTATTATCCCTTGCCATTTTATTAGCAATTGTTTTTCTAAGCATATTTATTTGGTTTCCCTCTTCGGTCAATGTATTGTTTGCAAGCTCATCTTGCGTAGGTTCAGACAAGTATTGCGAAAGCATGAATATGGGTGCCATCAATGGCGCCTATACAGATCTTGTCATTTTATCAAAAACTAGTATTATACAAGATTATCAACAAAATAAAATTAATGGTGTAAAGGAATATATGAGAATTCTACCTTAAAGTAATGTTTATGGTTAGGAACCAATCGGGGGAAGGTCGGTTTATTTTGATTCTCGAATTGAATCAGTCCAGTTGCTCATCCCTAATGTCTTTATTATTGCTCAATGAACCTTTAATGGCCCTTGCATAGCAATGAGAGAGATTCTCTTGAATTTCTTGTCTTCGAATTAAAATTCAAGATTGTGTAACAATCTAATTATTTTGATTTTGCAAGAATTTTGAATCCGTAAAAAAAAATAAGATTAAATTTCTAGGCACGCTTTTTATTCATCTATTACGTAAGAACTTTTTCTTCAACTGGTCATGCGCGTGCCTTTTCTAGAAGGAAAGAGCCCCATTATTTTTAAATAAGCATTTAAGAACTTTGGTCGCTTTTGAAAATTGGGGACCCATTCAATTGCCTTTCATCCTAAAGAGTAAGTTATAAAAAAAAATGTAAAAAAAAAAAAAACATGAGCAAAATAATTAACAATAATTTGTGAAGTTGTGGTTATGAGTGAATTAAGTTAGCAAGAAAGCGCAAGGTTCTTTTATATAGTTTGATTTCAGTTTCTGATTTCTATTTCAAAAACTGAGAAGTTAAAAGTTTCAGCTTCTGATTTCTTCAATTTCTCTATTTCTGGAATAGAAATCTGTTTCAAAAATAGATAAATCAAATTGCGTTATCAAACGGATTGTTTCCAAACCTGTTCCGAGGAACAGAAAAATTGAGAAACATAAGTTTTGTCATACGCGCCCTTAATAGGCTGGAGGGTCCTGGGCCGAACCCAATGAAGCTAAAATTATAGTAATCTGAAAAAACCATGGGCTACGTTCTTAATCAAGCAATGCGACAAACAGAAGCGCTCAATCAGTTTGGCGACGTGAAGTGGTAATCTTGTGAATCAGCTATACTGTTCATCTAGGGTGTAGGGGTTCGAGGTCTTCGTTTTCTGGTCTCTAGTTAAGTAATTTATTTATTTTTTAAATTCGGGCCTTTGCAAGTCAAATGAGGTAAACAAAATCACAGAATTAGGAACATCTACGTCTCATTATTGATATTTTTTTTCCTGAGATCTCATGTGGAAAGTGTGTTTTTTCATGAACTCAACTGCTTGCCAAGTTTTAGCGCGTTCATCAACTTGGAAAAGTGGAATTAGTTCACCAGTCCGGTTGAACCGAAGGGTTGGCTAGATTATCCTTATCAACAGAGATTCATATGGTCATGATAATACTTACATTCATTTCGCCTAATTTCGTTAATTACGGTCAATTTCAATGTGGATAGGATGTAGGTACAGAGCCATTATAGGAGGGGTAAAAAAGGTGAGGTGTGCAGCAATGGCTCTCTGGAAAATTGACATGTAATTTCTCTACACCTAACACGCGTCCCTGACTAGCACTTAGATGGGCCAGGTTCAGGGAAAACTAGATTGGCTGGAATCAAAATGCGCCAAACGCGGCCAACGCTTCGAGGAAGACTCACTAACGGCATTTGAGAGCGTAGTAAAATTCAAATCCATGCTGGTTACACGATGGTCAGAAGGAACACATGTTTGGTAACCGTTTTCAACGCCGTGATTATCGCGTCTATTGAAAAAATCTCACGCTGCTTAATAATGGGTCTATACGCTCTTTATTTTCATGCAGTGGTTTTAGATCACAATCCAATCTACGTAGAAGGGGGAGTGTTAGAATATTTGAATATTAAATTAGTCCTTCATACAACAATTTAAGCAGCTTAATCATTCTAATCTGAATTGCAAACGAGAGAGAATATTGAAAAATCTCACGTCACTTGACCATGGCTTTATATAGATGTGGTCTCTCTCAACCTATTAACTTAAACTTTTGAGTTTAACTTTCTTTGACAACATTCACAAAATAATCCGCATTCCAATTATTAGATTTTGGAGAGGAAACCGGAGACTTTAGAAAGATTTGAACGTAAGATCTTATACTCTGAAATCATGTAAAATATTGTGGAACAACTGCCAAGCATTTTAAGAATTTCAAATGTTAAATGAATCCATGATTTAATATCCAAACATCCTAACAAATATCATTAAATTAGTCAAACTCTCTAAGACGCTCGAGAGTGTAGTCGGTCATTGATGGCCTCCTCCTTTTTAAATTAAATCAGCTCAGATGCTTGCCTCCCGAAACAATGGATATATAATTAGCACAATTCTCTTCCTTGGGTTTATATTATAACATGTCTTCGAAACATTAATAGGTGACTTATGTAAGTATTACAATCTCAATACAATATACGGAGTCATCTAATCAATATCAGTTATTAGGGGGAAAAAACCACAAGTAACCTCCCTCGTAGTTCAATTCATTTACTTATTGTGGCTGGGGTCATGTTCCTTTTTAGGATTTCCGTTTTATTCACAATGACCTTGGATCTCTAGCGCAACCTGGCCTAATTTTCGCACGTGTTGATACTCGAGTACCAGACATTCTAAGTGTCAAAATTTGACATGATTGGATACTTAAGTGCCAAAATTGAATAATAAAGAAACACGTAAGTGCTAACAACGAGAAATTCCGACTAAAATGCTAACGTAGCATTTTCCAGCAACATTTCTTTTACTGAGGGGACAACTATTAAAAAAAAAAAAAGTATCCACACAGTGCTAACGTCACTAACTTTTCTTAAATTGAGGTCGTTTTTCACCTTCATTGTTGAGTAAGCTTTCTAGTGAGCTAAATAGACCACTTATATTATTGAAAATAAGCCACATTGTATTTCTAGTTAATTTCACTGGAGCTGGTACTTAAGTGTACATTTTAAAAATTTTAACACTTAAGTGTCCATTCATGTTAAATTTTGGCACTCCTGATCTACTTTTGTTGTTAATACTCTTTAGCAGTAGCTTTTTTTTTTTTTTTAGTCTTACTTTATTCCTATTTTAACACTCATTTTCAAATTTTTGTCTTGCTTCCTTATAAAGCATGGGAGTTGAAACCTATATCTTAAATTAAATCGTCCCTATTCCAAACTCCCATAAAAAAAAAAAAAAATAGAGATTCAAACTCCCCACCTCCCTCTACCTTTGTGAGAAGAGTGGCAGCTCTTGTTTTACAACTACGTCTTTATGGTGACAAACACGTGAGGAAACCCATAGCGTACTTATTCTACTTGTTGAAAACAACTAGGCCTTTTGGGTTTCCTGGACACGATCATTGAATAAACGGGCTAAAACAGCGGCCTCCTTAATAGCAGTCCGCTGTATCACTTAGTATGTATCAAAACATTTGTGAAAACTCAAACGTCCGCCCTCTATTGTGTTGTCTAATGATTCCCGGCACACCAAGACTTGGTGTCTATCATATCATGCCGATAGACAAATCAAAACACATGAAATAAGGTATCTATATCTCTAGATCTTGATTTTGCATGAGGCCTTCATATCGTTTGTCATGCATTCACTTTCATAAGTCTCTCTGCCCAGTGATTTCTCAGCTACAAGACGAGCGAGCAGCATTGCATCGAAACCTAACAGGAGATTCATATTTGTCGTAGTCCTCACAGATCAAGTACATGAGATTTCAATCCACGAAACAACTTAAAATGCACGCAAGACAAGTGTAATAGTCGCCTTAGAAAACACAGGCCCACAATGTCAACAATCCGACATTGCGGCTTGAATATTGTTGTGATGTTCTTCGACGAATAAATGTTTGCAGGGTATCAGTCCAACTCTCTTAGAGAGAAATCGACGGGTAGAATTTGCCTTGTTCTCCTTCTCACAGGCGTCTATCTATCTTACTTCTTCTGTGTAAATCCACAAGTGATTCATGGAGCGGAATTCCACACGCAAACCAAGCGAAAATGAGACCTCTCATTACTTGGCTTGGCGTAGAATGGAAATCCTTCTAGAATCTCTATCCGATTAGCTTTTGAATGAAGGATGAGCTCTACAGGTGTTTCTGATGTATCTTAACATACTTAATCCCCTTATTTTAGTAGGACTCTTCCTTTAAATTAATATATAAAAGAAGTTTAGCTTCATAGTTATTAGCTTTTGTCATGATTGATCTTTGAACTAGTAATGATTTTCTTTCTTTCTAATGGCGTTTCTTCCTACTTTCTTCTATCTATTTTGTTAAACAATTCTTGTAAGGGTGTTGAATGACCCAAAAAAAAAAAAAATCATAAAGCGGGGATGTAGTGTAATGTGGAGTAATTAATATATCTTAATTGGCTAATAACTCATTGTTCTAGTTTTTGAATAAATGTGAGTTCAATTTGATATATTGATAGATTTAGACTTCAATTCTGTCTTGGTGAATTTAACAAGGAAAAGTATTGGGCTTCTATTACATTAGCCCAATAAGTAATATTAGAATCGATGGTTGATTGATGGCACACTATTATGTGTATCATGGTTTGATAAATATCTCAATGAAGGAAAATGTTGGATGTGACTCTAATTGAGGTGGCGAATGGTCCACCCCACCCCTTTCCCTAAGGCAGTTGAGGTGGAGTCTAAGTCTGCCATCCTCATTGGCATTTGCAAAACTCAATGGGCCAAGTTGGAGATTCTTGAGTTGAGATGATATCGATTCCAAAAGATATTTGTACTAAGGGGAAGTAGGCCTCATGCATATGATTTATATGTAAAAGATAGATTTGTTAAGATGCACATTTGAGAATGCTAGGTGAAAGTCTTGCATCGGGAATGTAATATAATGTGGAGTAGTTGGGACAAGTATAGTGCAAGTGCCATAAAAGACATAACCAGCTGGCTTTTGGCTCCGTAATATATATTTTTATTTGGTGCCTCGATAGACACATCTGCATCGCAAGAAGAAAAGCAATGAATATTGGCATATGGGCTGCCTATGATTTGTGGGAATAATAATGACGCCATTGTGGGGGTCAATGCGCAGCGATGGACTCTCTCTCATCCGTGCAATCAATATCTTTGTTTTGACCTAAACATGGATTTTATTTAGAGTACGATACATAGTTCTTCTTGAATGAGGCTTGAAAGGGAGTTTCCGTACGGAAGTGGGGGCTCTTCCTAATAATTCAAGAAAAACGACAAACAGGCTTAGTAATTATCAAAAAAACTGAAAGAAATGAAATTATCATCTCAAATCGGGACAATCAGAAGAGAGAAATTACTTGACCAATACTAAATTTATTATAATGATGTCAATTCAGTTCCAAAGGGAAAAATGTTTAGAAAGTTTTAAATCTATTGTATTTGTGTCAATTTCGCCCATAAACATTTTAATATATCAATTTAGTCATAAATATTTTAATCTAGAGCTAATTTAGTCTTTTCAACTAATTTTGACTAGACATTACTAACGTGAACCTCGGCCGACTTACGTGGTATAATCGGTGCCGATGTGGATAATTTTTAATAATATATTAATAATTTTTTGAATTTATTTATTTCTTTCTTTCTTTCTTTCTCTTCCTCCAGCGGGTCGTCAAACCTTGGTGATTGGCTAGAGGCAAGGCCGATGAGGCTCAAACCTTGCCAACCCAATGTGAGGGGGCCATTTGTGAAGGCTCAAGCCTCACTAGGGGTTGGACAAGGTACGACCTCCTCAGTCCTCGCCTTTGGCTAGCTATCGATGTGACGTCCATAGTTCTAGCCCTTGTCTCGATCATTAGAGATGGCCAAAGGATCGGTATGCCGATAATGGGGATTGACCATAGACTAATCCATGGATTGGTCATGAACCAATTAGCTCAATCAAGAAAAGCGACTAAGGATCAACCATGGTCAATCAAAGGATCGGCCATGGGATCGACAATGAATCGATTCATCGATCATGCAAATTAATCAGAGTTATTCGACTTTGGATTGGCTGCTCGACCATGAGGGTTGATTATGGGACGATCACGCACCATCATAGATCAATTAGTGGATGGTCATGGATTGATCCCGCACGATCATGCACCGGTTGCAAGTGATTCTACACGATCATGTATTAGATGCAGACGACCATGGATTGTTTGCGAGAGATCATGGATTGGTCACTGATCCAATCGTGAGCCCAGTCAATTTTGGCCATGATTTCGATCCTATGTTGGTCAGGCAGGCCATGAGCTTGGCCCTGTGCTAGGCCATGAGCTCGGCCTTGAGCTCGGCCTTAAGCTTGGCTAGTCTTGGTCACACGTCAGCTAGGATAGGTCATCGACCTAGCCATGCTAGTTAGGCTTGGCTATGTTTGGCCTCGCTCAGTTGTGAATTAGCCACGAATGTCAATCCATATAGGATAGTTGATCGTTGATGAATACGAGAAACTCTCATCCAATAATGATGGCACTTATATGGGTTTCCTTCTCATGCTTGCAAGTTCTTTGGAAGTTGGTCATTTAATGAGAAGGATGAGTCACACACTTAGGTGGCAAGATAGAAATTTGACTTGGAGAACAAGTAGCTCGAATCATGAGAAACATGTGACAAAATTCAAAACCAATGATAACCCCAAATCTTGAGCATTTAATGAAGGCAAGACTTCTCCACTTAGGTGGCAAGATAACGATATGGTGATAATGATTAGGAGATTGGTCTTGGAAAGCAAGTATGCTAAGTCATCATTATATGGTGACTCATAGCATAGGTGGACGAATTAGAAGAATACACCAAGGAACTTTAATCATTTCCTAGGAGCTTAGGGGCCACGTAACCAAGATAACCATGCCATCCCAAGAAAGCCAATTGGACCACTTCTTAGGACATTTAATGAGGTTAAGCTTATAAATAAGGAACCACCTTTCGTTTTTGTCACCCTTGGCTCACTTCTTCCTCTCCTCTCCTCTTTTACACCTCCCTCTCCTTCTCGGCTACACTCATTGGCCGCCTTCTCGCTTGGCTATTTCTTGGCCATTTGCTGCTA
Organism: Eucalyptus grandis; assembly: GCF_016545825.1. Classification (NCBI taxonomy): domain Eukaryota; kingdom Viridiplantae; phylum Streptophyta; class Magnoliopsida; order Myrtales; family Myrtaceae; genus Eucalyptus; species Eucalyptus grandis. The sequence continues at coordinate 37,522,315 of NC_052617.1, read as the reverse complement.
CTCCATCAAGTTATAAGTGAAATTATTGACCCTTAACTAGGGCAATATACTACATTGCTAAGTTAGAATGTGTTTTCACCCATGCTTCATTGTGTGTATTATAATGAATGATTTTGTATGGCTTGCTCGTCTCTTACATGTATACGTGTGAACACGCCCTGAGTCACGGATGAGTCCCATCACGGATGAGTCCTGTTTGGTTTTGGGATTGGCATCAAGGTGTGACATTTCAAGCCTTGCTCGGCCTTGTGTCGATATTGGGGTATGTTGATTGAAGCCTTGCTTGACTTTGTACCGGCGCCAAAACGTGTCGGCTCAACCACGAGTCACATATGTACTTGGCTTATTAGTATAGTTTTGATGCTATAAGTCATGACACATACATTTGCATGAGCAATGCCCTCGGGCTTTGTTTGCATCGGCTAATAAAACAAAGATCAGAATCCGGCTTGTGTGATGTTCGTTGTGTGGTCACATAAAGTAAACAGCCGTCACCACTAGATTTTGGTGATGATGCTTGATGGATTTCAAATGTCCCGTGGATTCCGGATGAGCCGTATGAATGGTTAAATTAATGAATGAATTTCTGTATGTATGTTTCTATGTTTCGGTTTAATGATTAAAGTAGAACTTGCATCATAATTAAGCTGAGTTGTCCTCCTAATTGAGGTTTATTGATTTTACTTATTGAGTCCTCAACTCACTCTATTGTCGTTTTTCCAAACCTGTAGGTATTTATACTCCACCCCTTGCTTGTCATATTTTGCCTATGACCACAGAAGTGTTTGTTACTGATATTGTTAATATAGAGCATGAGACCACCTATCACCTATCGTAGATGTTTTACTACTGTATGGGTCAAAGAGGGCTTAGATGATTTGGTCCCTCACCACTATGAAGTCCGGTATGTTTGAATTGATGGTGATCTCATGGTGCCATTTAGGGGCTTCAACGAGCCGTCAGGGCCAATCGATTGGTCCGCATCCAAAGGGGATGTGATTGGCTCGTTAAGCACCGGCTTGGCGAAGGGGGAAATGCCAATTTTGGCGCTGCGGCCTTGCTAGAGGAGCTAGGGATTTCCCTGGCCTACGTAATTTTGAATAATATAAATATAGAAGAAAATAGGCCTGTAAAGAAGGGCTTGTAAATATACTAATGTGAAGTAGTAGTGTGCTTTGTATGGTGTTTTCATAATTGCTTGTTTGTTGTATTGTTTGGATGTTCGTTGTTGTATACGCTTCCACATGCCCATAATAACAAAATAAAGAAAGGAACTAAGATGACAACGTGCTTAGGACGTTGCAATATACCTTGTAAGGTGTCACAGATGTGAAAGCTGAGGTTCAGCCACTGCCTGGAAGAAGGGGAAGGAAAAAAAAATAAAGAAAATAAAAATAAGTAAATGAATTACTAAATTGATACATTTATGACAAACATAGAGTAAAACTCGAAATGGACATATCTGTCAACTATTACATGTCATTCAACTTAATAGTTTAATGGTAAAATTCAACGAAACTTAACATAGGGTAAATTTGTCATAAATGTATCTATTTGATGATTTTTTTTTTTAATGTTATTGATTATTTTGAAAAGAAAGATATGTAAGGAGTCATTGGGTGAGATGAGATGCCTATATTTTTTTAGACATAATTAGATATTCTTTCAAATATTTTCCTATGTTAGATATAATTTAAATATTTTTCTAAATTCTTTGTATCTCTCAAGATTATGCATATATTTCTCTTTAAGTGGGCATTATCTTAGATAGTCATCTAGGTTCATATACTCTTCTTTCTTACACGTTGAAATATACAACAAATTCACAATTGTTTCTTTGGTTTTTATATATTTGAATCAAAATCATGAAGTGCACCGAGTACAAATCACACACACAAGCGCACATAAGCGTGCAAACCTCAAATATTGTGTCATTTCCTTGGTATCATTTTTTGTTATGTTCGATAGTGTTGTCAAATTCTATGTTAGTCTATTTTGTTATTATTGACACTTAAATTTCGCCATTTTACTTAAGACTTAATAGCATTAAAATTAGAAATTAGTCGTTAAAAAAATTTAAAAAATTTATTTATTAAAAAAAATCGAGAGAGGCCGGGTCGGGCCAGATCCGACCTTGGCCTAGCCCGCCTCTCTTTCTTCTTTCCCCCCGCATGGGCCTGGGCTCGGCCCCATTTCTTTCCTTCTCTTTTTCCCCACGCGCGGCCCAGGCCTTTCCTCCCCTCAGCCCGGCCCGCGCCCAGCTATCTTCCTCCCCCCGGTGGTCTTCGCGCGCAGACCTGCAGAGGAGGAGAGGAGCAGCAGCACAGCGACAGAGAGAGCAGGAGGATCGGGGGAGCAGCTCCGGCGTGATCCACGGGTCGAGGAGCAGGTTGGTCGACAGGCTGGCAAGGCAGGAGCCAGGCACGCCTGCCGTTGGCCTCGAAAAGCTTGGAGGACCTGCAAAAGAAAAAAAGGAGAACACAGGCACCGGAAGAGAGAGAGAGAGAGAGAGAGAGAGAGAGCGTGAGCCCGAGAGAGCAATTTGCCGTCGTCGGTGGCCTGTCCGTTAGCTGCCATCCGTCGCGGCACCCCCACCGAACCGAACCAGGTAGGTTTTCTTTGGTCACGTATGTTCCGTTTTTGTAGGGCGTCGGACCGGAGCTCATGGCCGACCTGTTCGCATGAGCTTTGGTCCCTCCCGAGCCCGTAGGTCTTTAGCCAAGCCTCTGTGTGTTTTTGTTCGTTTTCCGAGAGTCCTAGTCCTATTTCGAGTCCCGGTTGAGTGGGAAATCTAAACATTTGGTAATGCTTGCGAACTGTTTGTATAAATGCCTGAGTGAAGCCCACATGAACATCCCTGAACCTTCGTCCATTATAGGCATACTCCATTGCTAGATGCATTTTGTTGCTGTTCCACACGCTTTTGTTTCATCCATTTCGAGTTTACATTGTCGTGATTAGGGTTTATGGTCATATGTTGCGATTTGGGCTTATTTTCCTGCGAGTTGTCCCGTCTTCCTCCTTGTCCGTATAGGTGAGAGAGGGGTGTCGGCTCAATGGTGGCCCAAGCGTGAGCGGTGTCATTAATGGCGTTGGCTTGGTCGATGAGTTTTGGTAAAAAAAAGAGTGTAGGAGAGAAGGTGACTTCCGGCGTGCAGAGAACGCACAAAGAAGATGAAGACCAAAAGGAAGAGAAAAATAAAAGGAAAATATAAAAAAGAAACACAAAAGCGTCGAAAACAAAAAGTGAAGAATGGGCTTCGCTTCGGGCTTGTTTTTGCTTCATGGGCTAAATAGATTGGTTTGAAAATAGAAATTGAAAAATGGACCCTCAGGTAGGCTAAAATAAAAGAATTGAAGATAAGTTTGGGCCGAGAGTGGTCCCCCTTCTTTTTTTTAAAAATTCGTGTGGGCTTTTTTTAGTGGGCTTAAGGTCGGCCCGGTTCCTTCAGCCCAACCCGGGCCGACGGGATCTGGTTCAGGTAAGTAGGGCCAGGTTCCTTGACCCGGCACGAATCTTTTTTTTTTTTTTTTTTTTCAATTTAAAAATTCAAAAATTAAAATTCAAAAATTGAGAAAATAAAAATATTATAAATTCCTTTTTTTTTTTTTTTTTTTTTTCAAAATCCCAAAAATTCCAAGTTTGTTTTAGAGTTCTCTAAAAGCTCTAAAGTAATTTTTAGACAAATTTCTCTTAAAAGGTGTGGGAAAATCATCGGCATAAGATTGTGCTTAAAATTGAACAAGCCCTTACGGCTTTATCTTGGGGTTTTAATTATCCTCGGATACAATTGCTCTTAATTGCACACTTACGATGAGATGATTATGGTTTCCCCCTTAGCCTAATTAAGATTGTCATTTATTTATCTCTTAATACTAGGTACTTTTTTTTTTTGGTCAAATATTTGTTACTTTAAATAATCACATCGGCAATATTGGCATGTGGGCTGCCAATTATTTGTGGGAATGATAATGGCGCCACCATGGCGTCAATGTCGCAGCTGTAATGGACTCCCTCTCATCCGTGCAATCAATATCTTTGTTTTGACCTAATCATGGATTTTATTTAGTAATTCTTTCCAAAATTATTCAACAAAAACGACTAACAGGCTTAGTAATTCTTAATTAAAAAAATAGAAGAAAGGAAATTATCATCTCAAATCGAGACAATTTGAAAAGAAAAATTACCTAGTCAACATTAAACTTATTGTACTATATCAAATTAGTCCTAAGAGGAAAAATATTATAAAAGGTCTAAATCTATTGCATTTATGCCAATTTAGTCCTAAACTTTTTAATGATGCCAATTTAATCCTAAATATTTTAATTTAAAGCCAATTCAATTCTTCCAGCTAATTTTAATTGGATATTGCTAATGTAGACATCGATTGGTCTACATGGTACGGCCGATGCTAACATGGACAATTTTTAATAATATTATAATAGGGTCAGGTATAGGGTCCAGAAAATGGGAACTAGTTATAACGGGATTGGGTACAGGGTCCACCCGATCACCCCTACGGGCCACAATGGATAATTCATGGGTTGATTCGTACTATTATCTATAGGTTATTAGTTGTTGCGACCAAATTTTTTAGGTGCACCACCTGAGTTTGGCTAATAAATTACTCACCTTAGACTTAGCTCGAACTCTTCCAAGACCATACTAATTCGCGACTTATGAGTCGCCACTAATTGGTTTATAAGTAAAATAATTTGAGATTATTTTACTCCTACAAACCATAAACTATGAATACGAGAACTTGGTTACATTAGATTTCGATACCATTTCTTTTTAATTTTCAAAAATATTTTTGCAAGCAGCTTTGATTCATTTTAACCTAAATCACTATGGAGTGATCACACAGATGTTCAATCATGATTAAACACCCAATGAATAAATTGCATTAAAAGAATTAAACACAAAGCAAACAAAAAAAAAATTGTTTATTTTTTTAATCTCGAAATTAGAATATGCACTAACTAAATGATCTAATTTAATGGCAAGCAATTTTCTAATTAAATGGACCTAACAACAATCGCTAAGTGACATGCAATTCATGAACCCTATTTTACTAACAACTCTAATTAAATGACCCTATTATGAAAACTAGTTAACATGCTCTAGTGTTTTTGCATTTTTTTTTATTGAAATTTGGAATTAATAAATACCCTAATTAAACTATCTAAAAAATGAATAATTTTCTAATTTATTTCATGGATTAATTTGACTTAAACCCTATCATATCTTAGAAAACTATTTTTTAAAGAAAATTGGGATAATTTAAATGTGCCAACATTATCTAAAACCCTATTTAAAAAATAATTATTTAGGTTTAACTGTAACCTATTTCCAAAAATGCAATCCTAAAAATGTAATCCTAAAAAAATCTAATTTACTAAACCAAATTCTAACTTACTAAACCTACCCGATGGAAGATTTTGGTATTTTTGATTTTTTTAGTGTTTTTCTAAGACATTAAATCTAAATAATCAAGATATTTAACAAATAAATGATTAAAATAATCGAAAAATAACTTGGTTAAATTAACAATTAATCTAACCCTAAATATCAAGACATAAAGTTCAAAATAATCTAAAATCTGATCCGAAGTCTTACGGATCAAATTAATAATTATAATGGTTAAACAATTAAAATACTACCAAAATACCCAAAAATTAATATAATTAAAAAAATATCCAATGTCTTATAGATGAAATTAATAATTATAACAATTTTGGACAAAAACCTATGAATAATATCTAAGATATTCGTAAAACGAGCATATCCTGATTTGATCAATAATAACAAAATAAATAAAATAAGATCACATAAAATAAGTGAAAATAAGAAATAAGAAAAACAAATAAATAAACTACCTAATCTTTCCTCTTTTTCTTTTTTTCTTGCTTTTTTTTCACCCACGATTCGGCAACCGTGGTGGGTCACCGGAGGTGATCGGTCGCCAAGGAGTTGGTCGCTGGCGTTCCGGTGAGGGGCGGCGGTGGGCGTCTAAGCTCCGGCGAGGACTGATCGGCACGCAACGAGGAAAAAACAACAGTGAGCAGGGGCTGTTGCCTGGGTCAAAGAATCGCTGCAAAAAAAAAACAGAGAGCTGCTGTAGCAGCGTCGCTCGGAGGAAGGGCGTCAGACGCCGGGCGGGAGAGCAGCTCGGCAGCAGCGTCGGGTCACTGGACAGTGGTCGCGGTGGTCGAATCTGACTGCAGGAGCGGCAGAGATCGGCACAGGGGTGCGGTTGCGCGGCTGTGTCGCGGGCAGAGCGCAACGAAAACAGGGGATGCGGGCGGACAGGCCGGCGGCACAGCGGGCTGCAGCAGAGGGCGAACCGGCTCGGTGGAGAGCTGGCGCGGGCGGCCGATCCGGCAAAGGGGAACTCGGGACTCCGGCGCGGTGGCGAGCGGCGCCTGATGGTCGCGGACGAGTGGCAGAACGGGGCAGGAGCGGCTCCGGCGTCGGGCTTCACGGATGCTGCAGATCGGCGACGGCAGAGGCGGTGGGCGACGAGCGGACCAGAAGCAGCAGCAGCGTCGGGATCGTCGAGTGGCGAGGGCAGGGAGTCGGCGAGTGGCAATCGGCAGCAAGGGGTTCCCGGAGAGTCTACGAAAAAGAAGACTTCCTCTTTTTTCTCTTTTTCTTTACTTCTCTCTGTCTCTGCCCCTTTTATGTCTTTCTTTTCCCAAAGAACCGAAACCCCTCTTCCCTTCCTTCTCCTCTCTTTTCACTTTTTGACTTTTTTTCTCTTCGCTCCACCCTTCCGAAAGAAGCCCCCTTTTCCGAAGCCTTGCCCTCCCTATTTATAGAGCGAAAGCCCAGTTCGTTCTACGTACGAAGATTTGCATATATTGACCCAACCTATTTATAGAGCGAAAGCCCAGTTCGTTCTACCTACGAAGATTTGCATATATTGACCCAATCGTTAAGGATCATCCTTCGAAACGGAGAGATGTGCTCCACAAGAAAATAGCCCCAAATTCTTTATGAAGATTTTTTAAGATGATTCACTCAACTTTTGATATGGCTTCATTATCCAAAATCTTTCAAAATCTCCTTCCTCAACCAAATATTTTTTTAACAACTTTTAAAAGATAAGTTAAATATTATTGTTACCCTAATAAAAATAAAAATAGTTAAAAAAAAATTTAGGTATCATATTAGTCTATATAATCCAGCGTTCACAATTGCTACAAATTCTTAGATCGACGGCTCCCACAAGAAAAATCTGAGGGGGACGGAACTTATGCTACGTACAAGGCTGTTCGTTATATGACTTTGAAACCCTGCTCAGCTTCGAGAGGCTGCATGTGGTCTCATATGCGAGAGATTTGACGGGGGAGACGACGGGATTTCATCCTGGCAATGTTGTAGGAATCTTCACAAGGAGGCATGTACGAAGGAGGCCCTCGCATGCTCGTTTCCTCAGTGCCTCCATCTTTTACTATGAAGACCGTGTCCATGCCCCAGCTCATGTGTTTATCTATGTGGCAATGCCAAAACCATACGCCTGCAGCAGATCACAAGATCGACGCCACATTAACTTCTGCAATTTCAGATGTTGAATTCGGTGATGAAATCGGAAAGCAGCGCGAATTAGAAGCTTGTACCTGGATTATTGGCCACAAATCTGATGGCAATCCATCCGTCCCTAGGAACGGAGAACGTATTGACTAGGGGTGGGTCGAGCAGATTGTACTCCAGGGGATCCGTCTCATTGTCGAAGTTGCCAAGGCCGTGTCCCACGACATAGAAACTGTATCCGTGCATATGCATCGGATGACGCTGTGCGCCTTGCAAGACGCCGCTGTCTTGGAACACTACCTCCACGGATTCATTGTACTCCAACATCTTCACTCTGGTCACCTTGTTCGCCACTCCCCATGCGTCCGGATTATCGGCTCCCGTCCAGTTATAGGCAAAAGGAGGAAAATCCGGAAAATCTGCCGTATATACTCCACTGATGTTCCTGCATTCGCCCAAGAAAACTCTTATGTCGGGAAATGCCTAGGCACATATTTAACTTATCCAAGGATAGAGAGCTAATAAATCATTTGGCATAACAAAGTACGTGTAAGAAACATATCTTACTTGTAATATGCTTGGAGCACATCCGTAGATGGGTCATCCCAACTTTGGTTATTTAGACTTGAGCCGAGCGTGGTCGGAGCAACGATACAATCATGATGCGGGCACAAAATCTCGTTCATCGAGAGCGTGATGAACATCCTCCTCGTTATGTTGAGAGGCACATCCGAAGGATGTTCTTTACTTGCCAAACCTCGGAGCTTGAATGTGAAGGTATCTGCCCCACTATAGTCATAATATCCCGGGAGAGAGCGATTGGGGAATTTCGGTGATGTGTCGAGACTATAGTTCCCGCTATAGTGGAGTATGGCAGTGGCGACCATGTGGTTGAAATCCGTTACGTCCGTGTCCTGGCTCGTGTAGCGGCGGACAGCCATGTAATACCTTCCTGGGGTCTTATTGGCAGTGAAAATTACGTCGAGGGTTGACCCAGGGCTCGTTGTCAAGTACGGACTCACTAGAGGTCCAGTGTACGATGCATCCATACCGACAACCGTCAAGTTGTGGTCAGCGATGGCAAAGAAGAGCTCAGCACCGACAACGGCATTGATTATACGAAGAAGGTAGGTCTTGCCATATTCGACGTACATGTGATATGTCGAATCTGTCGTATCAAGACCATCGTACCAATTACATCACCCAACTATAGTCACACTAATAAGAAAGTAAAAAAAAAAACAAGTATACATTTACAATGAATTTAAAAAATGTAAAAGCATAGAAGTCTAGAGAAGAAAAGCACCTTGTGAGCAGGCAACAAAATCTCCAAACTCTCCATTTATCATATAACCAATCGATTCAGGCATAGCTTCACCCGTCTCCAGGCTCACGCCTACGCCAGAATTCAAATCATCTCCTTCCGAATACCAAGAACCTACACATCGGAAAAGAAAATGGGAGCGTAACCGATCAAAATGTGTAAATATGACCGTGCAAAGTTATATTCCAAACAAGTCGACTTTATCCAACTTTTTCCACATTTTCATGTTAATGCTCTTCTTTAATCCCGTTTCGCCGGATGAGCAAGATCCGTACAAGATAAAAGCAAAACGCAAAATTTCATGAGCTTTAATGCACTTTAATGCAGTTATATTTCTATGAAGTTTTTCGTGAGCTTTTCTAAAGGCTTTATCTTTTCAATTGCGACAAATTTTCATCAGACCTCAAATTTCTCTGAATAAACTTAAAACACATACCAAGCACAATGATTTCTTCGCCATCTGGCTTAGGAAAAGGGTAGGTTGTTCCTTCTTCTGGTAGAATGACTATTGCACCATGCACAGTGGCTCTTGTCCAGACACTATGGGCATGCCACCAAAGAGTTCCTTCTTCAGTAGTAAAATTCACCTCATACGTAAAATTTGTGCCTGGTGGGATTGGACATTGAGTAATGTATTCTGGACCATCTGACCATGGATTACGAGGTTGCTTTACGCCATGCCTGCAAGAGCACAACTTTTCTCGATCGCATAACATTCCTCTTTTGATTTAACAATGCTTATTGGGAAAATTGTTGAAAAAGCCTTAAAACTATTGTGCGACGTTTTAATTTAGTATTAAACCTTTCAATAGTGTTAATCTAGTCATAAACCTATTATACAATGGTCAATTCAATCATAAATATTTAAATTGCGTCAATTTAATTCTAAACCTTTTAATAATTTGCCATTATGATCTTTCAAGCAATTTTTTTTATCAAAATTACTCAGAATGATTATATTGGCAAATTGTAAAAATGTTTAGGACTAAATTAGCATAATTAAAAAGTTTAGAACTAAATTGGCTGCATATAATATGTTTAAAACTAAATTTGTATAATTAAAAAGTTTAGGATTGAATTAACCGCTGTACAATGCATTAATGATTTTTTCGATAATTATTCCGATGCTTATTTCAAACCAGGACTTCGAAAGTGGTTGCTATCGACAAGCTCTATAAATTCTCAGAAATTAGACTTTCATGATGCTCATTAGTCGGCTGCCCTATTGCACCTTAGGAAGCTATTTTTGTCGTCCACTCTGTATGCATAAGGGAAAGAACCGAATCTACTTTTGTCAAGGGAGAGAAGGATTGTCAAGTGCCACTTAAGTAGGAACTCACCTTTTAAACGTCACCACTTCAATACTATTGCGTCTTTACTATAGATATCGCTCCAGCAAAATGTTATTTACCCAGGCAAATACAACATGAAAACTTTCTATTTGCCTAATAAATGGAGTGGTGCAGTTATTATCTGTAAATTTTCATCAACTTAATTTGGTTATTATTATATCAGTACTTTTTTGGCTAGCACACAGATGCCCTAAACGACCTTATCTCACGAAAAAATAACAGTATCGCGATTGCTGTTTTCTCCGGTTATTTTATTTCTCGCACATGTTTGATAACCTAATTTCATGAGGCCCATGTAGGGAAAAATTATAAAAATATGGAAAAAGGCTTAGATGACCGCACCGTTACTTTGCCAAGAGTAACGGTGCAGTCCTGACCCCATATTTCCCCAAGGAAACCGGATGACTTGTTTGTCCAGTTTCCTTGGAAAATCAGGGATTTTGAGTGGGATTTGTTGAATCCCACCGCCTGGGATTCAATTTTTTTTCTATGGAAATTAAAATTCGTTTTTCAAATTTATTAAGTTGTTTTGAGGTTGTCTCCATCCACATTAAGTTATTAAATTAAACAAAATTGTTCATTTCTCTCCTCCATAAGATGCCTGCAATCTTTTACTAATTAAACTGCATTATTGATTAATCAAATGTTTGGTAGCATGTTGTTTTTAAAGTGATACTAAAGGCTCAAAATACACCATTAGTTTGAAGCACTTACATCAATGTTTAATTTGCAACAAAAATGAATTCACACAGCAGAATACAAATTTGCCTTCGGTAAAAAATAAGTCATCTACAAATGGAAAAATAAAAGAAAATCACTTAGATGTAGCCTAATTCTAAATAAACTCTAAATAAGACCAAATAAAAAACATGACAAACTTAATCAAGGAAAAAAATCTAGTAAAGTTTCTATTCTTTCCTCAAATGAGTTAAATTTTTAAGTAGTTATTCAAAGTTTAAAAAACGTTCACCCGCACTGATTAGTTCTTATGTGTTTCATTTCCTTTTTGAAAGAAAGAAGTTGTCTTTCTGTGCCGGTTGCCAATTACAAGTCAATGGCACTTTGTGGTAAAAAAAGGCACCGTTACTCCTTGGGAATAACGGTGCCCTTAGCTTGGCAAGGTTCTGAAAATATAGGGTAAATCCCAGAAAGATTGGCTCTATGGATTGATCAGATCATGTCATTAAGTGGTCCCGAAGTTTATGGAGATAGCATATATAACTTTTATGGATGTACCGGAATATTAAGTGAAGATATATAAACCGATCCTCTCTCTCCTATCAACAAATGAGCATTCCATCTAAATCATGAGATCATAAAGAGGGATTAGAGAGAGAAATGGGTTTTCTTTCAGATTTAACAACGGTGCTATTTTCTACGCACTCAGGTGCGTCCTTTTGCTTTCTATGACGCTTTCATGAAAATATTCAGCTTTAAATATCTGGCATTATATGATGAATGATGATATGTCGACAAAATAATTCCAACAGGCTAGAGCTTAGGTGCATGGTGAAATGCTTATTCTCTTTTTCTTGAAAGTTCGAAAAAGAGGAGCGGTGAAGAGAGAGGAAGATTTGCTCAAAAAAAAAAAAAAGAAGAGAGAGGAAGATGAATTACCAGTGAAGTGTGACTCCGTAATCTCCTTGATTATGAACATTCACGAACACGAGATCACCTTTATGAACCTCAATCGTCGGTCCGGGGAAGCTATCGTTCACTAACAACAGTCTCCAGGAAGTACAGTTCCTCGTGATATTCGTCTCCCTCAGCTGGAATAAGACCGACAAAACATCGTCAAGGGTGAATGTATTCTCGGACTCGGAGCGAACGCACCCACATGCATCGCTTAAACAATGAAAAGAGACAAATGTCGCCGATCGAATCTTGGCTGCGATAATCACATCTTTTACTCTGGCTCCAGTTTTACCTGCCACATGCGGTAACTTTAACTTTCCCAGAGGTCAGAGGCGGAAGAATCAAGGTTTTTCTGTTTGGTCTGTTGGTCTGTCGGCCACTAGTGGGCAGAAAGGACGACGATTCCATTGCCGACGTGAGGATCAATTTCTTGTCGACAAGGGTTTAAGAGCTACTCCTCAAGCAAAAAACTACTTAAAACAGCGAAGCGCTCGAGCGCAAGGAAAAAGCAGCAAAAAGGTTACTGACCACGAAGTCGTAGTAATGGACGCTGGCTTGAGCCCGGAGAACAGCGTTGCCGAGGAGGAGCGCGAACGGGAGCGCGAACGCCAGAAGGCGAATGCTGAAGGCGGTGGACGGAGACGGCGCCATTCCCGTATGGCTTCTACATTTTGGTGGTTGATAATGACGAGAATAAATAGCTTTGAAGAAGAACCGCAATCCACAATCTTCTCTGCCACCTTAACAATAAGTCAGCTGGCTCGTGTTGCAATGGAGAAAGTCAGGTCAGCTTTTCCGGTAACGGAAAGTATGCTCGTCAATTTTTCTTAGTTTTGTATCTTGTATTTATAAAAAGAAATAAAATAAAAAGGTATACTATTGATCTCGATGTGCGGACATCCGTCCGAGCAGGAGAAAATATAATATCATTCAAGATGGATTGTGTAGGCTAAGTTAATCTCAACTGTTAATTATGTTTGTTACGCGATTAGATTTTACTTATGAAATAGTTAAGATACCACCCATATGATTAATAAAAATAGCGATTTGCAACCATAAAATAACTGGAAAACTTTTTGATAGAAGCATTAAGTTTTGATATCTAATTTCAAGAGATAAGATGAAATGAAATTTCAAGAATTCACTTTTTCATTGTGGTGATGGCAACTCAATAATCAAACCAATATCAAGACTCATGCATGCCCAATTATGGGAAAAATGTTATTTCCGTAAGATCCAATTTCATTTGCCGGCTTATATTAATTTCTGCTGATTAATTTTAGATATAAATCCAGATCTTGGATCACTAGTGATAGTATTACCACTTATCAAAAACCGCAGGCAAGCATTTAGCTTCTATAAGTTGCCAAGTTTAATTTGATAGATGGCTGTTTATGGAGAGACTTTCATGCCTCTACAAATGAGTGGCCAAGGAGCACAGTAGGCCATCTTGGATAGATGGGTGTCTATGGAGAGACTTTCACGCCTCTACAAATGAGTGGCCGAGGAGCGTATTAGGCCATCTTGAATATTCAAACGCACAGACTTTCGGGTCTTCTAGTCGACTCGAGGGGACTCTATTTTGTCCATCTTCAAAATTATTTAGGAAATTTCCCCAACAATCTTCCCTTTTTAATAATGACAAAACTATCAAAGCAGACCTTAATAAAATATTTTGAAGATATTTAGAAATCAAATAGCTCTATTGAAAGCAAGATTTTAGATAAGGTGCCATGTGAATTCCATAAGAATTTAGCTGATTTTGTAAAGGTAAGTAAAAAAAATTTTACAAAAAATTGAACTAATCAGAGTGAATAAGATTTGTAAAGAAATTCTTTACTCTGATTAATGAAGTCACAATATAAATAAATTGAAAGAGATACTTCCTATTTTCATATCTCTCTCTCTGAGCAAAATCATGAAAGATTTTGAAAATCTTCATGCTGTCTCTCGACCTCTCGAAAAGTGGCGGTCCCGTTTGCACGCCATACATTCAAACTTAGGCAATTAAACCTACGGATGTACAGGTGCAGTACCAAACGCCGAGACCGTCCGGTTAGCGTCTCCTTATTGCATATGACTTTTACCATCTCAGTGAGAACAGCTGTGTGCTGACCAGGACGAGGGCTCGTTGAACACATGCGCTGTATCTTAGAACACCTGGCGTTTTCTCATGGGTATTCGGGCATGCAGTAATGCAAGGCTATGCGAGTCGCTTGGTCCCGGTACCAGACGTCTTCTTTTTCTTCTTTTTCTTTTTTTTGTCGAAAAAGTTCATTGGATTCCACTAGAAACACCCGAGAGGCCGACAAAAGAGCGTCGGTATCGATTTGGCCTCTCTAAAACAATGTTGCACTCGTATGTCAAAAAGGCGGACTAGAAGATCACATATTTCAGCTGTAAGAGCCCAAACTTCCCATGCAGTCTGACGGGGGTCTTGGATTTGCTTTAGTAGACATGGATTGGCTGACTCTCTAAGGATAGCTTCGTCTTTCTCTGCATCAACAGGTGGAGCGCCTGGATTAAAGCAAGAGCCGCGGATGCTGTGGTTTCTTCAACAGATTGTCATAGGAAAATGGAAGAATCTTTTGGGTCTTCCAATATAATAGGTTGATTGTTTCGCTCGTTCTTCTAAAGATATGTCGTTAGCCAATGAGATTCTTCAAAAAAAAAAAAAACGTTGTGACCTTCACAAGGCGAACCACTAAAAAAAACCTAATAAAATGTTAAACTCAAACACTTAGCATGAACTCTTTCAAACTCATATCAAAAGTTTTAACTTAACATGCAAATTGATTCGATTAGGAGCTGTGGCTAATTTATCACATTTCAACTAGTAACTGAAGTAAAGTGTGGGAGAACACTTTATTTCTACGAACTGGATTCATGTATACGAAGACTTCATTAGACTAGATTATTCTAAAGTCATTTTGGTATATTTTTTCTTTATTTTCAAAAATATTTGCAAAAAAAAAAAAGTCACTAATATGCGAGAAGTGAGCATACAATTATGTAATCAATAATGTAACACTCAATAAATCAAACTAATAAATAAATTGCTAGAAATATGACTCACCTCGGAGTGGCGCTAATATGCGAGGAGCAGCAAGAGGTGGGAACGGCTATGCCAGGGACTGTGAAGATCACAAGGGGTTCTCTGGATTATTTATACTCAATTTCCACTTAGAACAAATACATACTCATCGTTTTCGCGAGATCGCTTGCGTTGATCTCTCCAGCCTTGATCCACAAGTCCGACTAGTTCGGTTTTCTCCATGAAAGATATACTTATAGATATTTTCTCATCAATCCCACCAGACAAGATCAAGACTAATGTCTTACCATACTCTTCATAGAATTTGAGTGTGATCTAACGGTTAAAAAACGCATTCTTGTTGATTTCATGAAACTGTGCGCTGAAATTTTTTTGGGGCTCGCGGAAGGGGGAGAGCTTGTGCATCTGTTTTTTTACTACAGTTGCCGACCTCAATCATCTCTCCCCCTTTAGCGAAACCTATTTATTACAATGAGTTAGGGTTTCTAGATAATACCTATTTCCTATTTGGAATCAAAGGGTATATGTCATATCTAAGAATAGGAAACCTTTCCCATAATCCAATTTTGATTTGATTTTTCGTCACTAATTTTGATTTAATTACTCCCAAGTTTACTTTTAATTAATCAATTTTTAAACTCAGCACACCCTTATTTTTGTAATTTTTGGCAAGTATAATTCTATAGGCTTGACCATAATTTGTTGCTCTTATGAGCTCAGTACAGATGACTTAATTTAGTTCCCACCCTAACTACCTAGGTCCATTAGCTCCAATCCAAGCAATTATATGGGTTTAAGAATGCATGAAAAAAAAAAATACAACTAACATGCAAATGCAATTGCTGATTTTTGTTGTTGTTGGGGATTGGGTCAAATCCTAAAATTTGTTTTGCAGTGAATACCAAAATGGGTCATTGAAATTTAAGTGTCAATAAAAAAAAAATCATTTAATTGGAGGCTAGAGTAGTGACACGGTGTCCATGTTTTTGGTGTCTGATGCTTGAATTTTTAAAAACAAATCTTCAAAGATGCTTTAAGTTCTCCCAGGGTACTTGACTTTTAGGTACTTCGGAACGAATTCGGAGAACCAAATTTACTTTCCCTGAGCATTTTGATTCTTGCTTCCAAAAAAAAAATATATATTAAATAAGAAAATGCCAAAAGCACGGAGGTACGGATGCTTACTGCTCGGTTGAAGCCGGTGGACCTCTTGGTGAAGGTGAATGGGATTGCGGAGGAGAGCGCGCGAGAGGAGGGGAGGCGCTGACTGCCGGGCGAGGGGACCTGTTTAGCGTGGAGGATTTCTTTTCTTTAAAATGTTCCGGTTCGGTTTGGGTATATGACCCGAACCGTCAGGATTTCGAAACCTTTTTTTATTATCCAAATCAGAATGACACCTGACCCGAAAATATCCGAAATTTTCGATTATGATTGATTCGGGCATTTTTTTTTTTTACACCCGAACTTGTTGGCTGCCCCACCCCCATCACTGCCTCACCGACGAACAAAGGAAGGTGAACGATGGGGAGAAGGGAATCCAACAATGGTGAGGTCGGTGGGTGGCCTGACGGGGGGTGGCAGCAGGGCTCAAACATCGTGACGGTGGGATAGGCACGACGACAATCTTTTTCATGAGGTAGCTGAGGAGGAGGAGAGAGAGAGAGAGATTGATAAGGGGGACAATTGATTTGCATCCGCTGGAGGTATTACTTGCCACCTCCTTTTCCAATTCATGAACGTTAGAAGCCGTACGTTTGACGTATGGTTAGTGGAAAGGAAAGAAGAAACAAATTAAGCTATAAAGAGAAAATAATACAAATAATCCATGAACTATTAGTATGTATTCAATGAAGTATTTGAATTTGTTCAAATGACAAATCAGACGTATTTTATCAGATGTATTTTACCATACCAATTATTTTATGCTAAGTGGATTTGTAAGAATGATTTCCATCTTTTTATTAATATAATTTATAAAAGTTTTAAAAATTAATTAGTGACTTATCTCTCGTGACAAATATCTCATATGAATAATCTAGAACTCTTCTTTTATTCCACGTTCAAACTTAAACGGTTGAAAATCACATCAACATATCCCGTTAATTTGAATTAACCAAAGAGCGGTATTGAAAATTTTCATATACTTTAAGGACTAGACTGAATTTTACTTATAGTTTGAGGATCATGTTAAATAAACAAAAAATCAAGAGACGATTTTGCACATTTAAATAAAGCTGAGAGATAATTTGTGTCAATTTTTCAATTGTAAATAATTTTAGTTTAGAATTCTATGTCTCCTTTATATGAAACGCACAACCACACAAAGGACCAGTGGCAGTATGTTTGACATATGGTTGGTTTCTTGTCCAAAAAGAGAAAGTTAGACACGGATTTCTTCCTAGTCATGCATCCAAAATTTGGCCATGCAAAAATCAAAAGTTAGGAAGTAACGACACTCTCTATGAGTTTTTGTATTGTGTCGGATACTTCAACACTTGTCAAATATTTTCTAACACTTCTCGGCACTTGATCAATAGGTATTAGAAAATTCTATACCTAATCAACTCTCCCGACACTATTTGATATGCAAGTTAGGAATTTGAACATGCGAGTTCAGAATTTAGACACACATGGGTCAATTTTGAAATTTTTTTTTAAAATGAGTAGTCAAAATGTAAATATGTCAAAAAATAAAATAAAATAAAATAAGATTTTGTCAAATTAAAATCATGAATGATATTAAATAAATTGTGGATTAATGTTTTAGTGTTAATTCATTCTAAACTCTTTTTTTGTTATTTGTTTATTTGTGAATCTAAATCAAATTAATTTGATTAAAATAATCGTAGAAATAAATTATAAATATATACATTTAATATATAACATGTCCCAACATATCGAAATTCTCTATTTTTTGGTAAACGATATGTCAAGGTGTCGTATTGTGTGATGTCGCGTGTCAGGTATCAGTATCAATGTTGTTGGCTTTATCAATATGCATTGACGAATCATTTTATGCGACTCCTCCCCCACCTCCCTTTCTATGAAACATAAGAGGAGTCGGATGGAGAGCACCGAGCTCAAAAACTCGAAATCTGAAAAGAGAACAGAATGAGAGCAGAATTTGAAGATAGCATTTCGATGCTGTTGCGGGATCAGCGAGAGTTGTTTTGAGTGATGGATGAGTGTATGGAGATGGATGTATGCAAAATGCAAGATAGAATACGACTGGAATCAAGGTGTACAGGACGCGCCACCAAGTGAGGATCAGGATTGGGATTGATGAATCTCACCACCAAGGCCTACAAAAATCACTAGCTTAGGATACGGGATTTCGAGATTGAATGAGCTCACCACCAAGGCCTATAGGAAAACCATCAACCGAGATACAATGCTTTGTTGGCTCACTATCAAGGAAGAGTCCACTTTTCAATGATACAAAAAATAAAGAGTAATACACTCTTCAAAAATATTTGTTCAAGCAAAGAAAAATCTCAAATATTAATATATTCAAAATTCACTAGCTTATATTTGAGAATTCGCCTCATTATATAAAGGGATTATTACATAGGAAATAGACTAAACATTGAAGATAAGGAATTACCTAATTAATTAAGAACATTGGAACTAGAAAAACATAATAAAGCCATAGGAATTATAAAATGCACTAAAACACCTAGAGAGTTGAACTTTTGACTCTTGAAATGTAGAAAATACTTATGACTTTACTAATGACACTTGTAATTAAAAAAGACTCTAAATTCGTTCGTCTCCTTGGCATTCCAATAGATATCTTCGAAGATTGCCCAACAATAAAGGAAATTGTCTAAAAGAGCCTTCGGTTGTAGATAATCTATTAGTAGTCTTGGATCACAACAAACTTGTGTATCGATGTCTTGATGATTGATCGACAACCATGAAATCGGTAACTTGTAAATTAAATCGACAACTTTTCCACATAATCGACGTATTTCACTTAAATTGAACGATGAAGCCCAATGCTTCCGCTCAAATCGTCCCGTTTGAAAAGGACTTGCAAGAGACCAAGTACCTTATATATAAAGATTTCATGGCACAGAACAAGAAAAGGCGGATCGTGAGGGAAAATTGATAACGAACAAAGCTCTGCCCTTTTTCCTTCGGTAGTTCAAAGGGGCTCCATTGACGTCAGTGATCTCCACGCGCGCCCGCAGCTCTTTTCCGGTGCCAGTGCCGTGTTCGGGAAGGAGGCCCAACATCCAATAGTCCGTTCCCGTTGCTCTGCTACGACTGGCGCTCCGCTGCCGTCCCACTGCAAACCAGCTTCCGCCAGCAGTGCCGGTGTGCTTCAAGGTGGCCTGAACAGTGTCACCGGCGCCCATCCATTAGTGCAGATGCGACTGCAGGCTCCTCAGCGTCTGTCCGGTGATCCCTGCACCGAAGATGCAGCCACCAACGCACTGACGCTGAGCATACCTCCCGTAACACAGTGAATTTCCCCGCAGCCCGAGTCGCGCCCAGCTAAGCCCCAGCCCAACACTGGTGAAACTCGCCGGTCTTGCTGCATCGACGTTATTGCTCATTGTTCAACCCGACGCCACGGCTTGCTTCCTCCTACTCAGCCTCACCATTCTGGCCTCGATACCGTGACCAGTTCTCAGCACCGACGATCACTCAGCGACACCGGCAAACCTCCCAACGAATTACCTAAGCTTTCAATAGTTTTGCAGCTTTCCTGGTGTCTTGTACGACAGCCCATCGAACTTGTCGCGGCCTTGTCGTGTTCATGGTCCATTGAATTTCCACAGCGGATTTTTCTCTTGACCGAGAGTTCTCCGTTGTTTCCGATCAGTCCAGTGCAAGGTCAGTCAAGTTGCTTGATTTTACAGATTAAATTGCTTATTATAGAATAAATTCATGATTTTCCTTAGGGCATTCATATGTGCTAATTTACTTAAGATCGCATGCGACCTTTTTTCTTCCTTTAAACATGTCACCTATGATTTAGATTGCATCTTCATGTAGTAACTTAGGTCATACATTTCAATTTAGTTAGCGCACGACTAGAAATAGATACATATTCATTTAACATGTAGACTTTAGGAGGAATATTTATTCATTTTTTTTAATTAACAAACAGGAGAACAAAATTGTTTTAAGGAGTCTCATATAGATAGTATTACTTGGGGAATTAACTTTAGAGAGCACATATCGCATGTCATTTATTAGGTACAGGTCATTTAGAATTAATTTAATTGATATCACACATGGTTAATACTTAGGATTAGTTCCATAACATGTAACTTGGAACATACAATCATATCACTCATGCCACTTAATATGTTAATTATGCATGTTTATTTACTGAGGAAAATACTAAAAAATGGGAAACATGTCACAAAGGTCTCAAATCTATTGTTTAGTGTTAATTTAGTCATAAACCTTTTTACAGTACCAATTTAGTCATAAACAATTTGACCTAATGTCAATTTAGTCCCACACTTTTTGATCTAATACTAATTTAGTCCTAAACTTTTTGATTGGTGTCAGTCCTTTCATTTAATTTTGGCGGCTGGCTTATATGGGACCATTGGCGCCGACATAGATAATTTTTAATAATATTTTAATATTTTTTCGATTTTTTAATTTTTAATTTTTAATTTTTTTTATATTTCTTTTCTTCTCTCTTTCTTTTCTTCTTGCTTTTGCCAGTGACCGCCCATGACAAAGATTAAAAAAAAAAAAAAACAAACAAACAAACAAAAATCAGAAAAATATAAAAATCATAAAATTATTTACAATTATTAAAAATGTTCATGTTAGCGCTAACGATGCTACTTAAGATGGCTAGCGTTCATGTCAACTATATTTGGCCAAAAATAGTGTTCTCGTTATTTACAAGACTCACTACGTGTAAAAAATTTCAAAATAAAGAGAAAAAGGTACCACAAGGTTGTTTGGTTAATATAGCATAATCAAGGGCCCGAATCCATTGAATTGCTAGTCTATAGTAGTAAAATATGCTCTTGGATTTTGCTTGGATGTATAATCGACCTATAACCAATTAGTGATGGCTCCAAAAGGTAAGTAAATTGAATGTCTAATGTAGTACCAAGTTGTGATTGTTATGACTTGAGTGAGTATTTGCCTCGTGACATGAATCTAAAAAGACAAATGTATCAGTACGAACATTTTTGTGCTCTCTTTTGTCTTTTTCTTTTCTATTATATATTGCCAGCCCCTTTGCAAACAATTTTTTTTAAAGATAACATTGTGCCTCTATAGGCAAAGATTGCGGCTTTTTTTTTTTTTTTTTTTTTTTTTTTTTAAGATATTCCTTTACTAGATTGAAACAAGGAAATGGTGTAGTATATTCAAGATAGGAAATAAGATATCTTTTTCATTCCCTATCCAATAATTGAAATTTGGAGCTCAATATACTTTATTGCTCTTTAATTTAATTAAAGAACATAATCTTTCGTAATTTGACTTTTCTCATGTGCATCTCATATGGGAAATTTCGTCTACGATGGGTTTGGCCAAATTTGTATTCTTGTGGACTTAGTTTAGATAATCCAATTAAACTTAGAGCTTTTTTGCTTTGCTCAGTCTAATTAGGATTAAGTTTATGTACACTTATTATTGCTAAATGACAATACTTCTAATTTGCAGATGTAATTTAACAGTACTTTTGTTTAAGGGTTAGAGCCGATCCTTAATTTTTCTATGCAATGAATGAGATTACCAAAATTTATGTGTCAACAATCTTATATGGCAAAATTTTTGTATCCAAAAATTAGTTAAAAGTCGATGTACAATAAAGAAAATCTTCACTATATTAATTTTAATAAGTGCATCGGGAATTAGTCATCGCATAAATATTAAAATCAGAGATTAGATCATTGAGTTCCGCTATCCATAAAAATTGAATGTTAAACACAATCTGATTGCAAGTGTCAAGTTCATTGTGGGCGCAAAACTAGATTGTGCTAGATTATCAAATGTTAATTTAATCTGACTATTCACTCACAACAAATTACATAATCGATAACTTGCAAAACATAAATTTCAAGTGAATGTTGGATACATTAGAAGGAATATAGAGAATTTCAAGTGGCACGTATTGTAACTAGAATATAAAATATAGAATTGATGTATGTGCAACCCTAAATTCGTCCCCTGTTGTAACGTGCGTGAAATTATGCTAATGGCAGACGCTCGAGAATTATAATTAGAAACTGATAACAATCTGCTAAGAGATAGGGCAAAAATATAAGAGTGAGTTGAAAATTGGAGTAGGATAAATCCAAAAAGAAACAAGCGTCATTTCTTTGTATCACATAATACACAAATGCCGGAAAATTCCCAAATATGAGAGAGAGAGAGAGCACCCAGGCGAACAACATCGAGACTATGACGGTGGTGGGAAGCGCGGTGGAGGTGGAGGCACGGTTGGCTTGTGGCAATGGGAGAAGCAAATGCAAACGTGACCACATGAATATTGCAATATCGACTTAGTTCCAACGTTAGAGAGAGAGAGAGAGAGAGAGAGCTCCCAGGCGAACAACATTGAGACCATGATGGTGGTTTGAAGCGGTGGAAATGGAGGCACGGCGGCAGGCTCGTGGCAATGGGAGAAGCAAATGCAAACATGAGCATATAAATATTACAATATCGACTTAGTTCCGACGTTAGAAATCAAATTAGCCGATTAAAAGTTGAACATCAGATTTTCAATTTCCAGAGTCAGAGTCGAGTTAGTCAACGAAGCTCGATTATGTTATTGTTATGTGGTTGCCCCCAACAAAATATTTTAGGGCCCAATTACTCTTCAGGATCTCATATATATACCTACACTGTCCTATGCCCACCAAGAAGAAGTTGTTGAATTCCATGATAGTAAAAATAAAATTTATCATGCAAAAACCGGGATATAAGCATTAAAACATATCTAAGATTACTGTAGTCTGAAAAAAAGAAAAAACCATATGTTACAATGAAAGATACTGATAGAATAATTTGAAGGTGTGAACACTCACAATTCACTCAACTCGACTCTAATTAAGAAAAACAAATAGGCTTTTTCTTCTTCATTTTTTCCTAAAAAAATGATTATAAGACTTGCATTTATATGACTTATTATATGACCATTACTCTTAAATAACTCATAAATGTATCTATCTTTTCAAGGCGATATATTCCTTGAATTCACAAAACATTGAACTAGACATAGAAACAATAATCTAAAGATACATGAACATTTTCTGTTTCTTTTTTTTTTTTTGGGTAAAATACATGACCATTTTGTTGAGGAAATTTCTCAAATTTATTTTCAAGATTGACAAAACTTATCCGAAGTATAGACTTTGATTCTGATTATAAGTATTTTTTTCAGGTGAAAAGTGTGATGGGATATAATTAGATGATATCTATCAAAACAAGAGACGTGGCTTAATCATTTCTTTCCTTATGTGCTTTGTCAAATGGCTAGGAAGGAGATAATATTCTCATGCAACGGCTAGTGGCGAATGATTGAATTTCTTGCCTTATATATAAGGAGTTCCAAAGGAAAATTTTCCAAATTATCTCTCGAAGATTTGGATTTCCTGGAACAATATACTTGAGGTGAAATATTCTTTTCAAGTTAAAGCACTCGACTTATAAAAACCTAAAGTATTGTATAAGTGGCAAAATCTATGGGAAGCTTTATTCTCGGCATCCTTAAAGTGAAAAGATCTTCTGAGCAAGATCTAGACCAATGGGTATATTGGCTAGATAATCCTCCAAGAGATATATCTAATCGTTCACTTGGATAGGGAGGCGTATAAAATGAGGTCTCAAAATTGAAAGGAAAATCATAACACAAGAGAATCAAAGCTTATAATTCTAAAGTCTAAAGAATGTTTTGCGATCAAATACATTTGTTTATGTAAGCATAATTGTGTAATTATTTAGAGGTTGAGAGTGTGAGAAGTTATATATACAAGCTTAAGTGTTCATAACTCAGATCTCGTAACATCTGATTGGTTCTTCATAGTAGAATCTAGCTAATTGGCTGTTAATGTAGGAGAGTGAACGTAGACTTGTCAAAACCAAATCATTATAATCTTTTGTGTGCAATTTTTTCTATCATTTAATCTCTCATTTATTTTGTTCATTGCACACTATAACGTCTGATGATTGTGTAATTCTTCATTAGACGTTGCAAAAGATCTAATGTCACGCCCCGAACCCCGAGCGCACGCACATCCCACTGCAATCGATCAAATATGCGACATCCCAGGATACGTCGCCGACCCATTCATTTTATTACGCATGCGGAAGCGAAACAAATCCCCTGACTACATTTAACTTGAGATAGAAAAGCAGGCAATCAATCGCAATACCGAACACTCATTCACAAACACAAAGGGTTTAAATACAACACTGGATTGTCTACAAAATAGACCAACTCGACAAAAAGGGAACTATCCTAAAACCAACTAGCAGGACACGTTCTCCAATCCTTATGACTTCGCCTCTGCAACTCCTCAAGGCTAACCAAAGCTATCTAGCCGCTCCGTCCACCAGGGACCTGAAATTATAATCCCCAAACCAGGATGAGACAATGTCTCGGCAAGTTCAACCCCCTAAACCCCTATTAGAAAGAAAATACGCCTTGGGTGGCCTAGCCACATCACACGAAGACTTATCTCGCATTAGTCTTCATCTGCAGGTTAGCACAATTTATATAATTCAACCACGTGCAATTATGATAACCAAACAACTGCGGCATAATCACATCATCAGAACAATTCAACCACTTGAATCGTCTCAGCGATCAATTGACTCGGTCGATTTCATGTCATTCTAGCAAATCAATCACTGCTTCCAATCACGACCCTATAGGAAGGTTTAACAACCACTGGTAATCACGGCCCCACTCGGCACGACCTTTAATTAGGTGGTAGATCTCGGCCCGATGGACACGATCTCTAATAGGTGGTCAATCATGGCTCCACTGGGCATGACCTTTAATAGGTGGTCAATCACGACCCCACTGGGCACGACCTCTAATAGGTGGTCAATCACGGCCCCACTGGGCACGACCTCTAATAGGTGGTCAATCACGGTCGTTCTTCCATCAAATTTTGACACTTGGGATTTTATGAAAAGAATCCCCATTTATTGCAATCACACTCAATTTGCCACAACCAATCATCAATTTCAAATTCTAAATGCATAGCAGTGATCGGCACGAAATTCTGAGCAACCGGGATCAAAAATAAATTTTCCGTTTTTTAAAAATAATAATAATATTTTAATAATTTTGGAATATAATATAATATAATATTATAAATTCCAGAATTTCGAAAACAATTAAATAATTCAAAAAGAAAACCCTATTATGTCCCATCAAGGCTTATTATTAAATAACTATATTAGCCTTAATTAAACACACTTTAAATTAAATAAACTTCTTAATCCAAATCACAATTAAATAAACTAAACTATCCACCTAAACTTGCTTAACTTAGACTAAACACACTTATGGCATCATTAACACTCTAATCAAGGTTTAGTGAGCTAAACTCACCGGATTAGCAAGCTGAGCGGACCAAAACGACGAGGACGACGCGAGGATTGACTTTTCTCAAGGCGGGTCGAGTATCCGGGGCCAGGAAGCAGGCCAAAACGGGCCAAACACGAGCCGCCATACCCTTTTTCTTTGCTGCTGTCTTGGGGCCGAAGGAGGGAGGAACGAGCTCGAGTTGAGCTAGAGAGGGCCGGGGGTGGTCCGGCAGAGCCTCGGCAAGCTAAGGCGGGGGCGCACGGTGGCCAGAGGTCGCGGATCCGCGGCCTAAGCTGGCCAAACAGCTCCCTGGATGCACGAGCAAAGGCCGACGGAGACGGCTTGGTGTCGGCCAAGCGCAGGCGAGTGCGGGCAGCGGCGAAGCGTGAGACGGCGAGCGGCGACGGCGGTCCTTGCTAGCTTTGACGGTGGCCGGCCCAGCTTGCATGACAGCTTGGATGAGCAGATGCAAGCGGAGCAACGACTGGACGAGCTGGGGAGGTGCGACAGCAGCAGCTGGATTCGATTGGCTTCCACGAGCGAGTGACGGCGAGGATGGCGTGTGGCGCCAGGTCTAGCTCCGGCGGAGGCGTGCGACTTCTTCAGCTCCGCTGGTCTACTCCGTTCCGTTGAGCAACAAGAAGAAGAAGATGGAGGAGGGAGGCGACGGGAGAGAGGGAGGGAGGAGAGAGAAGGAGAAAGAGAGAGATGGGACCATTCCTTTTCTTTTCTTTTTGTTTTTTCTTTTTCTTTCATCCAACCAAGGTGGCCACCATGACCTAGGATGACATCACAATCCACTCACCCAATCCTCCACAACCTCTTCCAATGGTTGCAATTTCATTTTCTGCCGGGGTCCAATTCTTGTACATCCAATTTCTTCAATTCCCATCAATTCTCTTCCAATTGAGTCCAATTGAAGTCCATAAAATTAATCCAATGTCACCGTACTTCAATTCGCATCTTCACTTGTTCGTAGAACCAACTTAAGTCCCAAAAGTGCGACCAAAGACGGTCCTATTAATTTCTCGAGCCAAATTAGCCATTCTCTGATTATTTTGCTGAAAGACTCGGCTTGCACAAAAAATCTTCCTAAGATGAGTCAATGATCCTAAGATGATTTGTGACGCACCATGACTTCCAATTTCTGAATTCGGTCTCAATTTCACGGTTAATTTCACTTTGGCATGATACTAGCGTGGCCTAACCTACCGAGTAGCTTTTAGAAATTTTCATGCATTTGACCTGTGGTTGATCATCTCAAGCCACAATGTACATCTTTAAAACATTGGCGACTTTTGGTTGTCGGGGTAATCTCAAGGTTTCAAATACGAACACAGGGTACCCAATCGACAAAAAAGTCGGTCTAGTGCCGATTGATAAGAATTGTGCCATCTGGTGGAATCACTCACACCTGATCACATGCCTCTGTCGAGTCGACCTATATACGATCTCTAATCGATTTTTAATTGTGCCGCAATGACCCTTGCAGATTAGCTCGATCGAAAGATCGCTTCCTGGTCAAATTCTTGAGTCTGATGCATTATAATTTCTTAACGGCTTCACCTGATAGACTAGTTTTCACATGAGTGGCCGACTCAAGGAAATGAACTATATACGTGCCAA
Organism: Eucalyptus grandis; assembly: GCF_016545825.1. Classification (NCBI taxonomy): domain Eukaryota; kingdom Viridiplantae; phylum Streptophyta; class Magnoliopsida; order Myrtales; family Myrtaceae; genus Eucalyptus; species Eucalyptus grandis. Next base: position 37,495,255 of record NC_052617.1, on the reverse strand, counting down.
CAAAATGCCCTCTCAATTTATTGAAAATAGAATTAGAAAATCGGGATATCACATTTGATCATTGCAAAGTTTTTCATCAGACTTTGTTCTTTTGTGATATTGAACTTGGTTGTTTTAAATTCCGCTTTAATTGATTATAATTACCTATTCACCCATTCTAGGTGATAATGCTAGCCCTAACACATTTTAGTTGCATGTAGGACATTCATGAATTTGGTCTAGTTATTAGCACTCCCCTTAAACTAAATTTTCTTCCATCGATCATTTCAAGCAAACTTATGAACTTTCAAAAGACATCAATCTTATGAGGTTCATTAAAAAAAATTTGCAACTTAATCTCCCATCTTCACATGTGAAACTTCAGTTTCCTTCTCTCTCACTTATTCTCAAATGTAATTATATGGAACACCTATATTTTTGCTTTGTTCATGAAAAAGTCGATTTTTTGCCAAAGTAATAGCAAAAATATTATTTTAAAAAAAATCTCTATTGCTTTATTCTACTCCATATGAATTTCCATATTGCATGACAAATACATGAAGATATTGCCACATACTCAGCTTCACATGCCAAAAGAGTAAGGTCGAGTTACTTCTTTAATGACTATGTGAAAGCAATGACACACAAGAAAAAAACAAAGCTTGTTGCACTTTTTCAATTATCAATGTGTCTAGCATAATCATTGTCTGAATAGGCTCTAAGCTTAAAGAACTTAGACTAATAATAATGTAAGCCATGAGCAACAATTCCTCTAATATAGCAAAATATCATTTTGCAACTTTAGGATGAGATGACTTTGATTTCTCTATATATCAACTCTAAAATTCCCACAATGTACATAATATTTGGTCTAGTACATGTCAAATATCTTAATCTTCCTATGAAGGTTTTATGGTATATTGAATCAACATCAACACCATCATCAAACTTTGAAAGCTTGGCTCCACACTCCATTAGTGTAATGATTAGTTTATAGTTCTTCATACTGAATTTTTCAAGTATGTTTAATGGATATTCCTTTTGGGAAATAAAAATCCCATCTACACTTTTGTTTCACTTCTATGCTAAGGAACTCATTCATGAAACCATCATTGGTCATTTCAAATTCCTCCACCGTGGATGCCTTAAATGCATGAATCATTGCTGGATTATTTTCTTGAAAATGGTCATTAACAAATAAAAAAGCCAAATAGAAAATCACATTTTTCATGCTTCAAATAAAGTGAATCTTCATATGAACATTGAGAAAGGATTTGTCTGGAAATAGGCATCAATTCCGGAATTTCATACTCTTGGTGCTTGTATCATTTCGCGGCTAATTAGACCCTATACCTTGTCATCGCCCCTTTCTCATTCTTTTCGCCTTGTGTACCAATTTGATATTAATCACTTCCTTGTCCTTTAGAAGATCAGTTAGCTCCCATATTTGATTCTTCTCAATAGTTTCAATTTCTTCATTCATGGCTTGCCTCCATTTTTTTTCTTTAATAGCATCATGGTAGATAGGCGGCTCAAAATTTGCAAGAAGAAATATAAGGTTAAGCCCATTAGGGGATTCATAAAGTTTAGACAATCTCCTTGATCTTGGTACTATTGGTTCATCACCTTCACTTGAAGAAGTTGTTGGTGAAGAAGGTGGTGAGTGATCCTTCAACTCCATTTGGTTGGAGTCACCATGATCATTCGCATCAACTTTTGGATTATCTTCCAACGTAGCTTCTTGATCAAACTTGACAACTCTACTTACATACACTTTCAAAGTGTTTGGACCAATTTATTTATAAGCTTCATGTGAAGAGTCATATTATATAAAAATGAGATTTTTGCTTGTCTTCCAACTTTGATCTTTTCTAATTCGAGACATGAGCATAAGCAATGCTTTTGAAAATTCTCAAATGCGAAACATCGAGTGTTCTCTTGCTCCATGCTTCTTGTGGAGTTATGCTTTAAGTTTATATGTGAGATATCTATTTTGTAGATAGACTGCACACATGATAGCTTCACCCCAAAGCTTTACGGGCAAATTTTTGCTTCTAGACATGCTTCGAATCATGTTAAGAATGGTTCCATTTTTTCATTTAGTCAATCATTTTGTTAAGGAGAATATGGAATTGTCAAAAAACACCAAATACCATAATCCTTACATAATTTATTGAATGTTCTCGAAGTGAATTCTGCTCACAAACACCTTTTTTTTATTCTTGTTTCTATTGTCATTTTGAGCAATATCTCCTCTACTTCGGCCATTGGCTCATCATATGCTTCATCGACAGGTCCCCATACGCCATAGGCACCGAGTAGGCCTTTCAATCTAATAGCCCAATTATCAAATTTTTCTTTAGTAAGACAAGGGTATTGAAGCAGAAGATGATTGTTTGCTAAGTCCATGATTACAAATCATAGGTTTGGGATTTATCGGATTCTCAAAAACGGATTCGACACTAAATCGAACCCCTAAAACAAATGCGGAAGACGAGCCCGAGAAATTCACATGTATCACCGATCCTAAAGCACATCACAAAATCGAGCGTACCTTGTTAGCCACAGATTAAACACCAACGCCGATAAGAGGAAGAGAAAACCGATCCCGTTCGATCCGATGACGTCAATTGGCCTTAAAGAGAAGATAACGTTGCCTGGGTGCCACTGTTTTCCTTTTGGAGGGAGAGAGGGAGAGGAACGTACATTAATGCCAACGGGTGTGTTCCTCCCTCCCTCTTTCTTCTTTTATTCGTCCCTCCAACAGAAAGGAACGTACCCCTTCATCCATGGGCGCTAATCTTATGAGCCGGGCTTTTAGGCCGAACATGGGCAGACGGGCCAACTTAGGCCCATCACATAAAACCATCATCTCCCACTCGCACATGGTGGGCCGAACAGGATCCTCTTTACCTCTCTTCAACATTCATACCGGTGAATAATCCGTGCGACGAGCATACTTTGAGAGCTCATTGCCATACATTTGTTAGGAATATATAGCAGCTCATAATGGGCATCACACTCTGAGTACATTTAGTATGCAGCACTCTAGATCGATCGATTACATTTATATCTCTCTTGATCTCTTTTAAACAATGAGATATATATATATATATATATATATATATATATATATTGTATTCACAATTATGATTATCCCAAGGACAGTCATAATTGGTTAACCAGTGAATACAAAATTACAATGTGATTCTCCAAATTCGATCTTCCTCTTTCCTTCAAACTCTCAATTTCAGTTCAGTTTGCTTTTCTAGAAATGTCCCATTAGATCGAATCAACTCATGACCATTGGCAACATCCTAAGATAGCAAACACTAAATAGAAATCTTGAGAATAAGTAAAAGTCATGAGGGCACTAAAATTGAGGAACTCTTTTCCTCAAGAGTCTCACACGACATAAAGTTGAGATCAAAACTTTTGCCACTCTTATTGGTTGTTTCATACATACGTAGTATAAAATACGTATTACGGTATTAACTCATTTCCCCTGGAGTGTATGTCTTTTCCTTCAATACCATACAGATGTTAGTTCAGACATACCCAATGTCTAACTTGAGTTCACGTATCTACTCATTCACAAAATTCATCAAAACTCACATCTGGCATCATAGATAGATAAAATAAAATATGTGGGTTATTTTACTTTCAGACATAGTTAGTATTATATCTTCATCTTAACACTCAGTTAAGGCGACATACGTATTTTAAGCTTGAGCTCTCGATTATCACCTAGATAATAAGCTTAAAAACAGTCTAATCTCTATTTATCACACAGCAAATAGAGGCGATTACCCGTGTGAGTGGGCTAATCTTTTATTTGTCTGACATACTTTCTCAAATTAAAGTAATGCACTAAGCATTAAGATGCATAAAGATCAAATAAAGATTCATAGGCATTAATGATGAAAAACACAAATTCATCAAATGTGAACACTTCAAGGAAATTACAATCCAGTACATCAGACTCTACGCAATCCTAGAGATTTCATATGGCCACAAAACACATCTCTAGGTATTAGCTTTGTCATAGGATCTGCTACCATTCTATGCGTAATATATACTGTAAGTTCACATCTTTTCGTGCAATCATATTTTTGACAAAATTATACTTGGTATCTATATGTTTGGTCTTACTATGATATTTTGTATCTTTGGTGTACGCTATTACTGCTTGGCTATTACAGTTAACCAACAATGAATGTGCAGCACTTACAATAACATTTAAATGATCCAATAATCTCTTAAGCCAAGCATCTTCTTATATTGCTGCTGATAATGCCATGAACACAACTTCTATCGTGGACAAGGCTATACACTTTTGTTTTTTACTATTCCAACATATGGTGCCATTATTCGGTAAGAAAACAAAGCCATAAGTAGATTTCATTTTATCTAAATCTCCTCCATAAACAACATCAGAATAGCCTTAGAGTCGTAGATCCTTTCCATAATAACTCAGCGTATAATCAGCAGTTCCCTTTAAATACCTTAGTATTCTATTAACGGCTTTCCAATGTGCTGGATATGGGTTAGATTGGTATATACTCACCATTCCAACTGCAAAACATATGTCAGGTTTTGTACATATCATAGCGTACATCAAGCTTCCAACAGCACTAGTATAAGGAACATGTTCATTTGTTCATTCTCTTGTGGAATCCTTAGACACGATTTGTGGCTCAATCATTTACCTTTTGCAATAACAGTGTCTATGGGTTTACAATCTTGCATACGAAATCGTTCAAGAACCTTATTGTAGATGTTTCTTGCGAAAGAGATAACGATTTCTTCGAACGATCTCTTGAAATCTTAACTCCAAGAATGTATGCAGCCTTACCCATATCATTTATCTCAAAGTTGGAAGACAACCAACTCTTGACAGTATTAACAAACTCCATATTGCTTCTGGCAATTTAGTATATCATCAACATATAATGATATGATTACAAATTAATCATTGGATCTTTTGATATATACACAATGATCCTCATCTATCATTGTAAAATCATATGCCATTATGGCATTATGAAAACGTATATACCATTGTCTTTGACGACTACTTAAAGCCATATATCGACCTCAAAAGTCAACATACATTTTCTTCTTGGCCTTTTTTAATGAAACTAACAGGTTGTTCCATATATATTTCTTCCTCTAATTCTCTATTGAGGAAAGCAGTCTTTACATCCATTTGATATAACTCAAGATCCATACTAGCAATTATTGCCAGAATTATGCGAATCGAGGTAAATCTCACTACATGAGAAAATGTTTCTTCATAATCAATTCCTTCCTGTTGATTATACCCATTCGCCATAAGGCAAGCCTTATGCCTTTCTATTGAGCCATCAGATTTTCGCTTTATTTTAAGAACCCACTTGTTCTCAATAGCTTTGTGTCCTTTTGGAAGATCAACCAGTTACCAAACTTGGTTTAACTTCATTGACTCCATCTCCTCTTCCATTGCATAAATCCATTTTTCCTTATTAGGGCAATTTAGAGTCTCATTAATATTTCTTGGCCCATCCTCATCTTGCGGAGCAATCATAAAAGTTTCCCCTTCAATGTCAAAACGTCGACGGGGAATACTTTGGCGACTTGTTCGCCGTATGGGAGATTGTACACTTTGCACAACATTTCCCATTATGCTCCCACTAGGATTAGATAATGATGATGTCGTCTCATCATGTGGTTGTAATTAAGAATGAGTTGAATTCAATTCATCACTTCTTATATTACTCCCACTTGGACGAATTCCATTAATATCATTATCTTGATCCAAGGTTTCAAATAGGGAGTAATCTTCCCCTATTTTGCCTTTCTTATGAAATTCATCCTCTAAGAATGTGACATCCCGTGATTCAAATTCAGTTATACTCCCACTTTCCTGCTCACCTATGAACACATACAATTTCAAGTGTTCGGAGTATCTCATTAAAATACTCTTCTTTCCTTTAGGACCCTATTTCCCAAACTTGTGAGAGAACTCATGAGTATAGACAGCACAAACCCATGACTTAAGAAAACTTAAGTCCGATTTTCTACCTGTCCATAACTCATATGGAGTGGAAGTAACTGATTTGGAAGACACCTGGTTAAGTATATAGGCAGCAGTTAACAACGCATCACTCCAAAAAGTGATAGGTAAGTTAGCATGTGCCATCATGGACCTAATCATTCCCAGTAGGGTTCTGTTTCTTCTCTCTGCAACACCATTTTGTTTAGGAGTATATGGAATAGACAACTGTCTTTATATTCATTTTTCATCACATAATTTTATGAACTCATCAGATAAATATTCTCGACCTCGATCGGATCTCAATTCTTTTATTTTCTTGTCATATTGATTTTCTTCCAAGTTCATAAACCTTTTGAAACAATTTAATGCTTCAGATTTATGAGAAATCTAATAGACATATTCGAATCGAGTATAATCATCTATAAAAGTAATGAAATAAACAGCTACATGCCTTCCTCTCACATTCATTGCACCACAGACGTCAGAATGGATTAAATGCAGAGGAAATTCAGCTCTTTTTACCTTTTTTCCAAAGAGTTTCCTTATCGTTTTCCCTACTAGGCAATGCTGATATATAAGCAAATTGACTTTTTCAATGTTGCCTAACAAGCCCTCTTTGGCTAGTTTATTCATACATTCTTGGCCAATATGACCAACTCTAGCATGCCACACATTCACATCATTATTATATGAATTAGGAGATGTGAGAAAGGAATAACAAACATTTGCATTAACATAGTTAATATCTAATATAATGAAACCATCTAGAAAATGACAACAACAATAGTAGTTTGTATACAAATACAAATCTACACCACTATTACGGAAGTTCACACTAAAATCAAGCTTAACCAACACCAAAACAGACACTTAATTTCGACAAATCTCCGGAGCATATAGAACATCATGGAGGAACAAGGTGCGACCATCACGCATGTTCAATTGGTAGGTGCCAATCCCTTTAACTTAATCTTTGGAGTTATATCACACATAGATCCATTTAGTTGCAGTTGGTATCGTCGGAATTCCACAAATGATCCTCTATCCTTCGCTACATGGTCTATCGCTTTTGAATCTACAGTCCACAAAGGATTGGATTCAGCCAATAATACAGAACTTGACACATAAGCAGAGTTCTCAAATGTACAAGGTGTTTTACCTTTTTCGGCTCACAACAGTTGCGAGCATAGTGACATTTCTTGTCATAATTGTAACACCTCACCCTTGACATTTTCTTCACTTGAGGACATTTTCCTCTCTTGTGTTGGTTAACTCTTGATTTTTTGCAATAAGGATTTGATCTTTTGCATTCCCACATATTGAACGAATCAATACGCTTGCGCTTAAAGCTCAAAGCCCTTTTTGAGCTAGAACCAGCATTGCAAATATCTATTTTCGGCTCAAATGCCGTTAGGCGGTCCTCTACTAGCTCAAGGCAGCGCATGGCATCCTCAAGATCTTCCATAATTTGGTCAAGAGCTTCTAGTGCTTCTTGCTTTTCCATCACATATTGAATCTTCATATTCAATATTCCACAATTGTTGCCGTTCATATCAGCAATTACGTTCTTAGTTACTGAAACCACCTATCTGAACACATCAGACATATATGCACGAATAATTAATGCCTATCATTTATGCATCCAGTTTGCACAGACCCATCATATCAATGAACAATTTCAAGTAAGGTTTCAGAATCAAAATGTCACTATGTTTCCAATCATCCTCCAAAAATCCTAACTTAAAACTATTATTAATATAATTGTCTTATGCAAAATAAATTTTATGAAGTTACAAAAAAACTTCTATGAACTACCTATAGTAGTCAACAATAACATAAAGCAAATAATATTTGACATCCAATAAAATAATAATGCTTTCACATAATACATTTGTCCACTACACTAAGTAATATACACAGAGGAAAATATCAATATAGAAAGAAATATTTATACTAAAAAACATCTCAAACTAATCTAAGAAATAAATAGGGAATGTCCCTTCTAATCTATCGGTCAAAATATCTAAGAAATTTGAAAGCACATTTGCCAACCATGGAAAAACTTTTGGAATGCTTTCATGTCGCCTCCAAGGCACATTGACTCTGCGCCATGTGGTGCTCAATCTAAGGGTTGAAGTTTTGGTTAACTCAATCCTATAATACTCTCTTACAAAAGCTACCACTAGCCTCCTATAACTCGGGACCACGTTAACCTCCCATAGCCGATCTAACACTGCTTGCCATTCAGATGGAAGAGTGTTCATCAAAGCCGGCACCTTCTTAAAATCCGACATAAAATAACAATTCCAGATGATTTGCTGTACCATTTGATTGACCCTAACCACATGTGATACTAAATCATCGTCATGCCATCGATAATCAGCTAATTCTGTCATCAGTCTTTTAAGTTTTGCTCTTCCTTCGTCCGTTCTCGGGAATGCAGGTATCCGTGCATAACGCATCATAGTTCATGCAACAAATGCAGAACTAAAAATGGATCACTTATAATCCATAATAAACATAATGGAAAATACATAATTTTCCATGATTCATGCAACAAATGTAGAATAAAAAATGGATTACCTCTAACCCACACAGACATAATTGAAAAAGAAACAAATTCCTTTTTTGTTTTGTCAACGGTCAACGGTCAACGGTCAGGTCGCCAGGTCGTCGGACCGATCGGGCTGGTTAGACTGGTTGGGCCGGGTCGAACGAACCGACCGGCACGTGCCTCGCACGTGCGAGCGACCGGTCGGATCTTAGGTCGGGTCCCGTCTCGGGTCGGGTCGGTTCGCCGGTCGGGTCAGGTCGGCAGTTACTGATCGTTGGGTGACGTCATCACGTGTCGGTTCACCGACCGGCGAGTGCCGGTTCGCTGGCCGGCGGCGTCGCGCACGTGCCAGTTCGTCACCAGCGTGTGTGGCGCACGCGATGGCTGAGCCAGCGCTTTAGGCGCGTGCGGCGTCACTCGACGGCAGTCGACCCATCGACGGACTCGTCTTGACGAGGTCTTTCACCCTATGCCATTAGAAATTGATTTCGACTTACGGAAACTCGAAAAAATGGATGAACAGTGCTCGGGTGTCAGGATTTTGCGCCTCGATCCGTGTTGGGAGATTATTTTCATGAAAAATCAATTAAAAAATAGTCATAAACATGAAAGGGGTCAGGAAAACACGAACTAGGGCTCTGATACCAATGTTGGGATTTATCGGATTCCCAAAAACGGATTCGACACTAAATTGAACCTCTAAAACGAATGCGGAAGACGAGCTCGGGAAATTCACGTGTATCACCGATCCTAAAGCATACCATGGAATCGAGCGTACCTTGTTAGCCACAGATTAAACACCAACGCCGATAAGAGGAAGAGAAAACCGATCCAGTTCGATCCGATGACGTCAATTGGCCTTGAAGGGAAGATAACGTCGCCTGGGTGCCACTGTTTTCCTTTTGGAGGGAGAGAGGGAGAGGAACGTACGTTAATGCCAACGGGTGTGTTCCTCCTTCTCTCTTTCTCCTTTTATACGTCTCTCCAACATAAAGGAACGTACTCCTTCATCCATGGGCCCTAATCTTGTGGGCCGAGCTTTTAGGCCCAACATGGCGGGACAGACCAACTTATGCCCATCACATAAAACCATCAATAGGCCCTGATACCAATTTGATAGAACAACATGAAGGTGGAAACACTCACAATTTACTTAACTCGACTCTAATCAAGAAAGAGAACGAGACAAATACGCTTTTTCTCTTTTTCTTTATCTTAAGAAATGATCACAAGACATACCTTCCTATAGGCTTATTAAATGACTCTTAATCTGATACAACTCATATTTTTTTCTTGCCTTTCAAGGAGATACATTCCTTAAATTTAGAAAACATTGAACTAGACATAGAAACGTAAATCTAAACATACGTGAACATTCTAGATGCATATAGGACATTCATGAATTAGGTACTAACAAATACATGGGTTGATCTATACTACAATCTCTCGATTAATGAATTTATTAAATTGAGTGTCCATAATTGGTACAACTTCTAACATCGACAACCCACGGGAAATCTTGAGGGGGGAAAACTCGTTTGACGTACGAGGCTACTAATTATATGGCTACAAATAATTGCCATGCAACCCCTGCTGAGCTCTGAATTGCTGCATGTGTTCTCAGGTGCGAGAGATTTGACGGGGGAGACGGCGATATTTCATCCTGGCAATATTGTAGGAATCTTCACAAGGAGGCATGTACGAAGGAGGCCCTCGCATACTCGTTTCCTCAGTGCCTCCATCTTTTACTATGAAAACTGTCTCCATGCCCCAACTCATGTGTCGATCTATGTGGCAATGCCAAAACCATACACCTGCAATAGATCACATAATCAATGTCATATTTATGTTTGTAAGTTTAGATGTTAAATATGTTGATTGAATAGGAAAATAGTGTGGATTGGAAGAACATACCTGGATTATTTGCCACGAATCTGATGGCGATCCATCCTTTCCGGGGAACTGCAAACGAATTGACTAGGACCGGGTCGACCAGGTTGTAGTTCAAGGGATCCGTCTCATTGTCGAAGTTGCCCAGGCCATGTCCCACGACATAGAAACTGTATCCATGCATATGCATCGGATGACTCTCCGCACCTCGCAAGATGTCGCTCCCTTGGAAGACAATCTCCACGGATTCGTTGTACTCCAACATCTTCACTTTGGTCACCTTGTCTGACACTGCCGATTCTTCCGGCATATCGTCTGCCGTCCAGTTATAGAAAACCGGAGGGAAATCTGGAAAATCTGCCGTATATACTCCACTGATGTTCCTGCATACACACACGACTCTATATTAAACTTGTCCAAGGATGGAGAACTGATAAATCATTACTTCTTGACATAACAAAGTGAGCATAAGAAAAAAAAATCTTACTTGTAATATGCTTGAAGCACATCCGTTGATGGGTTCTCCCAACTTTGATTATTGAGACTAGAACCGATCGTGGTCGGAGCAATGACACAATCGTGATGTGGACACAATATCGCACTGATCGAAGCTACTATAAACATCCTCCTCGTTATGTTGAGAGGCACATCCGACGCATGATCTCCATTTGCCAAACTTCGGAGCACGAACAAGAAGCTATCTGCCGCATCATAGTCGAAATAACTCGGAAGAGACTGGTCTGGGAATATTGGTGATGAGTCCAGACTATAGTTTCCACTGTATTGGATTATGGCAGTGGTGACGGCGTGGTCGAAGTTCGTGACATCTGTGCTCTCGCTCGAGTAGCGGCGAGCCGCCATGTAATACCTTCCTGGGGTCTGATTGGCAGTGAATAGCACGTCGATGGTTGAACCAGGGCTCAACATTATGTATGAACTCACTAATGGTTTTGTGTATGCTGCATCCATTCCGACTACCGTCAAGTTGTGGTCGGCAATGGCGAAGAAGAGTTCAGCGCTAACGGCTGCATTGATTATCCGGAGGTGGTAGGTCTTGCCATAATCAACATACATGTGATATGTCGAATCTGTCATATCAATGTCATTGTGGTAATTATGTTACATAGCCGTATGTGACCCTAATATGAAAGAAAAACCAAGTACAGATCTGCGATGAATTAAAAAATGTGAAGTCATATAAGTCTAGCGTAAAAATGTACCTTGTGAGCAGGCAATAAAATCTCCAAATTCTCCATTGATCATATAACCAACTGAACGAGGTACATCAGTGCCTTCAGCTAGATCTTCGGCTAAGTCGGCATTCAGTTCATCTCCTTGCGAATACCAAGAACCTACACATTATAAAAGATAAAAGGTCACGTTAAATTTCATAAGCATCAATGCACTACAGTGCAGTTTTATTTCTATGAAGTTTTTCATGAGCTTATCTAAAAGCTTTTATCTTTTTAGCTGTGACCTTAAATTTCTCATCCTGCCTCAAAGTTCTTAGAATAATCTTAAAAACACGTACCAAGCACAATAATTTCTTCACCGTCTGGCTTAGGAAAAGGGTAAGTATTTCCTTCTTCCGGTAGAATGACTATTGCACCATGCACCGTGGCTCTTGTCCAATCACTATGGGCGTGCCACAAAAGGGTTCCTTCCTCAGTTGTAAAATTTACTTCATATGTGAAATTTGTGCCCGGTGGAATTGGACATTGAGTAATGTATTCTGGACCATCTGACCATGGGTTGCGAGGTTGCTTTACGCCATGCCTGCACAAATACAAATTTTCTCAATCATAAAACATTCCTCTTTTTCGATGTAAACAATGCATATGTTAAACCTGTACTTCGAAAGCGGTTGCTAGCACAAGCTCCATCAATTGTCAGAAATTAAACTTTCGTGATATTCATCACTCGATAGCCCTATTAGATCTTCAAAGTCTATTTTGTCGTTCACCTTGCTCATAAGGGAAAGGACCGACTCTACTGTGGTAACTCTCAACTCATATAGTGGGAGAAGGTTTATTGAGGGGTACTTCAGCAGTGACTCAACTTTTAAATGTCACCATTTCAATACTCCTTTCTGGAGCTTTGGTCTATCGAATTTGAGTTATCACAAATAATATCTAACAGTACATCAGCCGACAGTATGAGAAATTTTCCACCGGACGACGTCATATTTCGTGTTTCTACCAAAAATATCGCTCGATGAAAACATTATATACTCAAGCAAATACAAAAATGAAAATGTTAAATCTGCTGAGCGATGGAATGTGTGCAATTGTCAATTTCATGACGACATTCGGCCCTGCTTGAGGGACAATTCTAGGCAATCATACGACAAGTTGTGCAAACTCGTGGACCGTGCCTACTCTGTTATGCGCTAATTGAAATGCACCCCACACATTTTTTTATGGGGAAGCTTTTCTTTCCCTTTATTGCACCCTTCCCTGTGACGCCGGAAATTTTCACTGACTTTTCAACGGTGACCATTTGGTGTGGTTGCACCTTCATCAATTGATTGGAGTGAGAAGCCTAAGTTCCAGATCAGTGCGGGCCATGGCAACGTGCATAGATGTTGCAGAGACAATTCGTACATTGTTAGCTATTTGATAGTTGAATTCGTCGAAGTGAAAAAGACAACGTCAGGAAAGGTAAAAGATTAAAGCTTCCCACACGGACTTTATATAAGGCTGGCTGTATTATTGCTAGATGATATTGTGATAGGGTTTCGTCACATACGAGCCGCCCACAAAATAGAGCGGCTCCGCCTCCTCTGTAGGTCTCCTTTTCTTTATACAATGAAAACTCTTATTTATCATTGAATGGATATAATAATCAAAAGGGAAATGAGAAGGTGACAGCACCGTCACTCCTTGGAGAGTAACGGTGCTGCCTCCAACCCCTAGTTTTCTCAAGGAAACGATTCCTCGAGAGAACTGTGGGTCCATTGGTGGGTCCCACCAAGTGGAATTCAATTAATAAAAAAACAATAAATCAAATAAAAAACTAGAAAAAGGTACTCATTAAAAACATCGTCGACATAAAATATCTTTACCTAGAATTTAGAAAGAATGATTTAAACATCTTTATTATTAGATGAAATAAATGTTGGATTTCTATTGACAACAACTCTATTATTAAACATCTTTTACACTTGCAATCTTGAATGAAAATATTAATCAATGAGCAAAATGAATACAATTGTTAAAATAAAGAGTTGAATACACAAATTTTTTTTTTTGGTCAGTCATATTCTATTCCCACTCTATACTCACTTTCAGACTTTTGCCCTACCTCTCTCTGTAAACTTAGGTTCGGTTTACCTATTAAGCCTAACCAATTGTTTTCGGCCCTTTGTCCAGCTAATTTCACAAATATGAAAAGAGGAAAGAGAAGGAAGAGAGAAGGAAGGGGACAGGACAGAGGAGGCCTCTTAAATGCTGTCTTGGATTTTAGCTGAGCATACGGCAGACAGAGCTAACGGGAAACTAGAAACTTGGGCAGCAGAAACTTGGTACACGTATACCTCAAATGACCTTATCTCGTATAAAATAGCGGCGTTGCCATTGTTGTTTTAACCTAATTTCATTTGACCACTAATTGTTTAGGCGCGTCGTAAGATGGTCGTTTTCTTATCGTTTTTCGTGCAAGTTAAAAAAGAAAGGAAGAAAACAGAAAGAGAAGGGGCTTGACAAATACCAGTGAAGTGTGACTCCGTAATCTCCTTGATTATGGACGTTGACGAACACGAGATCGCCTTTGTGAACTTGGATCGTCGGCCCCGGCAAGCTGTCGTTCACTAATAACAGACTCCACGAAGTGCAATTCCTGGTGATGTTCGTCTCCCTCAGCTGTAATAAGAGCGAGAAAGAATGTTGTCACAGGTAAATACAGTGACAGACTCGGAGCGGAGGCACATGTATTATCCAAAACAAGAAAGAGCTACGTTTATCGCTAATGAAATCTTTGCCTGTAAAAATCACATCTTGTTCTGGCCATAGTTCTCCTCATCTCATGGGGTTTGCGTACAGTTGGGACGAGAGAGACAAAGTGCTTGGACTTTGGGGGTTTACTACCTTCCCAAGGTCAGAGATGGAAGGAAAGGTTTTTCTATTTGGTCTGTCATTTTGTCCGCCACTAGTTAGCCCAAAAGAACAGATCATCATCATCATCATCATCATCATCATCATCATCATTATTATTATTATTCGCTTCTCGCACTGACAGAAAGATAAAATAGTGACTCCTCGCGTTTTGTGTTCAAAGTTTCGAAGGCAATTTTCAGTTTATTCTGCAAAAAGTAAATTTAGTTCATAGCAGCTAACACGGTGATCGAAAAACTTGGTAAGTTATGAAGTCCTATAAGGCGAGCATGGCAAACGAAACTTGTTAATCGATCAAATTTCTCTAGTCCAGTGTCTCATTAGTGCAAGTGACAGGCGAGCTAGCGAGCATCGCGTGTGGACAGAACATATTTCGCAGACGACGACGACACTGACTCTAATGAAATCCCGCCTTCCATTCCCACGAGACTAACAGGGGTTTCGGGGGTCATCAAATTAGCACAAAAGGGTACCAAGGATGCGTTGCAACTTACCACGAAGTCATAGTAGTGGACATTGGTGGCTTCGGCAACGAGGAGAGCGTTTGCGAGAAGGAAAAAGAGCGTGGGGAAGAAAGAGACGGACGGCGATCGCATCGCCATCTTCTGCAATTCAAACACGCCGGATGAAGTTTGCCCTTTTTGTGTCTTCTTGACTCGAGGTGATAACACACACTCCCTCTCTTTATTTTATAGAGAGAGAGCAAATTGCCATAATATCACGGTCACGTGCGCACACCTTACATTCAAACCCCCCGGTGATTTTACCTACAGGTACAGGCGACGACAGCGGACGACGCAGAGAACGTCCGATGAGCATTTCCCCCATTGAAATTCGAGACGACCCGGTAAACTGAGCTCTCGGCGTGAAACGCATGGGGGATGAGGACCAGCACGGGAGCAGGTTGAACACATGCCGCTAGCTCCTCGAACATCTGATGTCTTCTCGTGAGGGTTTGGGCGACGCATTATTCAAAGGGCCATGCGTATCTCTAGGGCCGCTGTCACGGGATATCAACGCCACTCATCTGATGACATATCATTAGCCCTTGAGATCCTTTACCAAATCGAGATACAAATCCACGCTGATGCTCTGGGTTCTAAACGTGTTTTTATTTGTTATTTTTTTGGGTCATTGAAACGGTCGCCCGAGCTTGGAATAGAGAATAGCAAGAGAAAGAATTAGGGACTGATGAAGTCGTCGTTCTAGACATTTGACCAAACGCTGGAGGAATAGGTGCGGCGAGCCCTAGCGCCACGTAGAAGCCATGAAATGGCCCGGGACTTAACTCGACCGTCGCGAGAGATTTCTACGCGGCACGAATATGGATTACAGAAGAAGGGAAAAAAACAAGTCAACATTTTCCGCAGAGTTCGATTGATGTCATCCAGTCATGCCGCAAGAACGGCGGGAACGTCTCCCTTCCGAGACATATCGTTGGTGTCATGTCGATACAATTTTTTTTTTTTTTTAAAAAGCCTCAAAATCGTGCCTACAGTACAGAATGTACAGGACGGGTGGGGCACGAGCCGAACGCTTCAGCAGTCGGAGGTTTCTGGGAAAATAGGACGTGTACGAAGTTTAGAAAAATATAAAGCGGGGGCTACAGTGAAAAGGCGCAACTAAGTCGGGGGCCCGCTCTGCAAAAAGGGCGATTGGCTGAGAAGCTGCGCACGTAGCGAGGTTGTTCATGGAAACCACTCCCCACTCTCCCACTTCGAACGGGCGTATTTACTATTCTCACCGAACCCCGGAACAGAAGGTGGGACACAGAAGAGTAGTTGAAGGGAGAAGAGCACTTGAGTTGGAACCGGCTAAATGAACATATATATTTGGTATCTTTCTCTGAGATTCCTGATTATATATGCAAAAGTGAAATTCGGCCTTGCTTGATGGGGAAAAAGAGAATCAGTTTGAGCATATCAAATCGAACTGGCATGATAGGAAAGACTTGAGAAACGAGTAGCCTAGTTGCGTTATTTAACGCGTCCTGTGAAGTATCAACCGTGCGACCCGGCCAAATGAGAGATTACAGTATTGGAGTAGGTGGTATTGTATTGATATTTTAGTATAATAGACAACCATCGGCATTTCCATCTTAAAAGAATATTACTGCTGAAGAGAGAGACTCTGATCCCCTTTGTTTTATACTGACACAGGCTCGGATTCAAAAGAGAGGCCCTACTAAACTAGAAACCGATCGATGCGAGACCCGCGCCCTCATCATCATCCCCCGGAGAACGTGCAGAAAGAGATCTCGTGGCGAGGACTAGCGGACGGGAAGAAGGCAAAAGACTTTTATTATGAGGTTCCTTTCGCATATGAGGGACCAGACCTAAAGGTGCTCGCCGACAAGGTGTCTGAGACCCACGTTTCGGAATTGTGTTGATTTGTTTATTGTAATAGGAATTAAGCAAGCGGTGGGGCGTTCGGTGGACGAGTCGATGCGACGATGCATCGAGGATAGTGGGGGACGGTGCCAATCACGTGACGACGTCAAGTATGCAGTTAAATTGGATTGGTTGAACAGAGAATTTTAGTGTTTTTTTCGTCTTCTTTTTTCAGAAAATAGATAATTGCATTACTGTTGTAAGGTTTGCAATAAGGAAACAGAAGACGCGTGGCAAAGTAAATTTCAAAGCGGCTGGAAATCTTGGGCTAAGTGCATGTTACGCCGGGCCTTTGCCAATTAGCATCTCGGCTACGATGGTCCAAGCCCGGCAACTTGCATTTGGCCTCAGTGATATATAGCTAATGGTCCTCTCAATATAACTGCATTTGATTTGACAAGTTCAGCAATTTTTTGCTTGAAGCTGGTTTTTTCTATAATACAACCGATCCATCTCTTTTTATACTTCGTGATGGACAAGAAACAGTGCTTCCGCTACTTTATGTTGATGATATTGTCTTGATTGGCACACATCTACTGAGTTGTTTTTATGTCAAACAAAATATGCCCTTGATTTATTTACACGAGCACACATGACTGGCTGCAAACCCATCTCCACTCCTCTATCCCTAAGACCAATCACCTTGAAAACCAATGATGCTCTTCTATCCAATCCAGTTGAATACAGAAGTTTAGTTGGTGGACTGCAATATCTTACCATCACTCGTCCTGATCTTGCCTTTGCAACAAACCTGTTATGTCAAAAAATGCAATAGCCTACTATTGACGATTTTCATAAGCTGAAAAGGGTGCTTCGTTATGTGAAAGGAACAGTTCACATTGGCATCTTTATTCGTTCTCATAGCTCTATGAGTTTATATGGCTTCTCTGATGCAGATTAGGCTGATTGTGTTGAGACCAAATGATCCACCACTGGTTTCTGTACCTATCTTGGTTCTAATCTCATTTCATGGGCAGCGAAGAAACAACCTATCGTCTCCCGCTCTTCCACCGGCGTAATACCAGCACTTGCTTCGCTACACCGATCTCATTTGGATTAGTTTTGTTCTACGTGATATTGGTCTACCTCTGAAATCTCCAACTCTGTTATTTTGTGATAATCAATCTGCTATTTCACTTACAACCAATCCTATTCTCCATGCTCGCACTAAACACATTGAAGTCGATTTTCACTTTGTTCGTGAGAAAGTTTCTTCCGGTTCTCTTCGTGTTCAGTATGTTCCGAGCATTCATCAACTTGCTGACATTTTTACTAAAGCCTTATCACGGCTTACACATTCCACTCTTCGAATCAAATTGGGCATGGGTTTTTCACCCCTTCCCAATTTGCAGGGGATGTTAAGAGTAATATGCAAAGTACTGGTGCTGTCAAAAACAGTAGAAGAGAAGCTACTAGAGAACCAGTAAGTGCTGTCGAGAACAGAGGAAGGAAAGAAGGCGACAACGAAAATTGTAGCACATATAGCATGTTTACATTGAGGAATTGGTATTCGATTTTAAGCTTGTAAAGTCAAACTTTCTGTTTTGCTTTTTGTTAGTTAGTTGTTTCATTCGGTTGATCAATTTTCAGCTAATATAAAATTGATCTAAAGAGAGCAAATGATGTGATTGAGTTTTTCAATGTAAACCAGCTCTCATTGAATAAAAATTCATCGACTCTGTTTCTCTTCTATCTCTCTCTCAATCTCTATTCATAAAATTCTTCATCTTGCACTAGTTCATGTTGTGTTTACCATATGGACGTGTAAGTTTTAAGTTATTTCGTATTTTTCTTTTTTTTGTTAAAAAAAGGATAAATTTTGAAATTACATCATTATTCTTCTAATAAAACATTATTTGATCCGATCCCCTAACAACATAAGAAGCAAATCTATTAATAATTTATCTAATACATGATTATTATCCGTATTATCGGGTTGGATAATCCAATTTGTAGGGCTTTTTGTGGACGATGCTTAATCTTTTGTTCACGAAAATTAATATTTAAACCTTTCGTAGGGTCTGGGCAGGTTCGGGTTACCCACTGGTTCTAATCAAGATGGGTTCGGGACATTTCTCCCAAGACCCGCATCCCGCATCCCACCTTGGTCCTCGCGCATATAACGTGCCTATTTTTTTTTTTTTTTTAAATAAAGGAATTCCAAATGCTCACGTTTACTGCACGAAGCACCAGTTGACGAAGGCTGGCGTTGAACCGTGAGAAGCACAGGTCGAACGAAACATGCGAACGGAGGATAGGCGAATGCGGACGGCAGAGAAAAGAATAAAAAAAACCGGGCCCTCGTTTGTCGTATCTCCCAATCAAATGCGCTGCACACCATACATTCGACCGGAAAGTAGACGGGGTATCATCAGAACGTTAGCACCAAAAATAGATAAAAATAACTAGGTGAAAAAAAAAAAAAAACACAGAACCTCCGAAGAGCATGGTCACCGAGATGCATGGAAGTTCACACTAAAAAGCAGTTATACTGCTTACGTTGTTGTCGACATTATGAAGTATTCACGTGTATAGCTGTTATGCACGAAATATATACAAGGGCATATAGTTTGGGATGAGTTTGGAAATTTAT
Organism: Eucalyptus grandis; assembly: GCF_016545825.1. NCBI lineage: Eukaryota > Viridiplantae > Streptophyta > Magnoliopsida > Myrtales > Myrtaceae > Eucalyptus > Eucalyptus grandis. The sequence continues at coordinate 37,475,700 of NC_052617.1, read as the reverse complement.
AGATGCTGAGAACACGCAGTAGAAGCTCAATAGCTTTCGCGTGTCCGAACTTATTAACGTATCTAGTTAAATCCACCTTCACTCAAAAATCTGTTAATATATCTGATCTATGTTCACTCAAAAGCCTTTTAATATATCAATTGATTCACTCAGAAACTTATGTTACGAGTCAATTATAATATATTAACTACTTTACAGCATATTAATTCTCCGAACATAGGATTTTTCTAATACAACTCACACATACATTTTAATAATAAGTGGGAAACCTACTGGACATATCATTTAAGATCGATGTGATCACCGAGATGCGAACTGGAGCATCACGTGTCAATTGCCATCGGGAAACAATATGACATTGGACGATATGATGTTGGTGGTGTTAGGCGATGCTCAGAAACCGATATGTCAATTACTACGTGGTCCAAAATGGGCCCAAAGGACAGCCAGTACTAACGTAACGTATGCGATCTCCTTTCATTTTGTTGAAGAATTGTTTTTTAGGATACCACGCCGCCCGACTAGAGGCATGCATTGGTCCTGGTCCACCCCAAAAACTAGATTAGATTAAATCAGACAAGCCGATTCCAGGTGCAATCAGTCCGATTCCTAATTCCTGAATTTTGAAGCTAAAAATATCAATCCTGTTCCCGGTTCCTGTGAAAGAATTGTGCCGATCAAAATGAGTTAGCAGAATAAACTCAGAGTTATTTATTATTTGCGAAATATATTAAGCCATAAACAAGTAAGAAATCAACCATCAAACTTGAAATGGGTCAATATAAAAAAGTTGAGATGTGCACATTTTGATTTTTCTGATAAAAGTGTGAATTGTGAGTAAATTAACGTTAGGTGTTTGAGATTTGATAATGAATAATATTTTCTTAAAAAAGGTCAAGCATGAGGTAAGATTTTGGGCTAAAGCCTGGAACGGCTCGGACCCGAATTGTGTAATTTTGGCCCATGCCTTTTTCTTTTTTGGGCTGGGCTAATAGACCGTTCACGCAACAGTAAAGCCAAATTCCCTATAGGTTCGGCCCGCATGGCCAGTTTGCACTTTAATTGTGGAAATTATCAAGAATGAGCTCAAATTCGAGCTCATTAACCTATCTTGTTTGTCTCACCGTTGATCATAAGTTTAGGATAATGTGGAATGCCTATAATACTTTTCTGTGTACTCTCTACTCCAAAAACATTATTGGTTTTTGCATATAATTCTCTTTCATATATCTAGTTTGTAATGTCATACTATCCTATAATTGGGCATAAGAATAGTGGGAGTGCAAAAACTATCGCATGGCATTCATTTAAATACTAAATCTTTTTGTTTTTACTTACTTAAGTGCCACACTGGAGAAAAATCAATCACTTAAATGCCAATACTAGTCAAATGTCCAATGTGGATTTTTTTTTTGAATTTTTTTGAATTTTTTTATTTCTATTTATATTTTGCTCTCTTTTTCTTTTTTCTTTTTTTAAATTTAGAGCTGGTGAGGGTCGCGACCCTCGCTGAACTGCCTCACCCAAGGCTTCGTGGCGAGGACAACTAGATCTAAAAAAGGCCGTGAGGGCCCTCGTCAATCGTTAGGCGATCGCGGCAATGCCAACCAAAGCAAGGGAGGGTCATCATGGCCTTGCTAGCGGTCGATGAGGCCTCGATGGCCTCACCCAAGGCCTTCATGACTAGGGTGGCTAGATCTGGATGAGGCCACAAGACCCCTCGCCTACCTCTGAGTGACTATGGGCAATGCCACCTAGAGCAAGCAAGGGTCATCGTGGCCTTGCCAATACTCAGCGGCAAGGCCCTGACAACCTTGCTTAAGGCCTTCATGGCGAGGGCAATAGATCTAGACGAGACCATGGGCAACGCCACCCAAAGCAAGCGAGGGTTGTCACGACCTCACCAGTGATCGGTGAGGCCCTAACAGCCCTCTTCCACTTTGTGCATCGTCGATCATGACTGCCTAGAGCTAGATGCCGCCCAGAGCGGCCCCGACGGCCTTGCCTAGGGTTTTCACGACCAAGGGAGAGGTGGCTATAGCCGGCGAGGGTTGCTAGTGTCCTACACCGACACTAAAGAAAAAAAGAAAAAGAAAAGCAAAAATAATAAATAATAAAAATTCAAAATAATAATACAAAATATTAAAAATAATATTTTCCAGCAGCCATGTTAGCTTTTCCGATGGGGAAAATTGGAAGTAACACTCAAATAATTGATTTTTTAAATTTGTGGCACTCAAATGAACGAAAAAAAAAGTTTTGATATTCAAGTATTGTGCAAAAGTATTAGCACTTCTACTTTACTTACCCTGCTTTTGTTTCTTTATGCAGTGATGTCCAAAAAGCATAGGTGGAGTCGTATTATATTTAGATCACACTTTCAAAGATATTATTACGTCTGATCGCATCAGGTTTTTCATCCATCTATTTCTCCTCTTCGTATTCTTCCAATTCTTGATTTTGGTTTGACAGATTGATGAATCACGCTTTAGGCCGTGTCAAAATCTAAAACAAAGTCAAGAAATTTCTTCAACACTATCCACTGAAATGAACCGTCCTTCATTATGATAGGTCCACAAGGGATCCACGATTGTAACGGCGCAGGTACTTATTCAATGCAATTGTTCATGACGACTATATAATGCGAGGTCATGGACCATGATGATAACAAAATAATTGATGTCGCCTTTGACTTATGACCCGGCACTTAATGGATTTCAATTCTTTGGGGAGTCCTACTAATCTTTGTAACTTCATGCTGTCTCAAATTTGATCCATTTCACCTCCGACTTTGCTATTTTTCTACAGTGCAATTTTCGATGCGGCTGTGCAAGGAGGCATGTACGAAGGAGGTGGCCTCATGCTCGTCTCTTCAGTCTCCCTATCTTTCATTATGAAAACGGTATTCATACCCCCAGCTCATATGCCGGTTTACGTGGCAGTGCCAATACCATACACCTGTCATATATGCAAAACTTGATTACTGAGGTGGTTTCCGCAATGCTCTTAGCATAGACCCTAATTACCAGCATGAGGAAAGAAAGAAACTAGTACGAGACATACCTGGATTATTTGCTGTGAATCGAATTGCGATCCATCCATGTCTAGGAATTCCGAATGTGTTGACATAAGGAGGATCAATCAGAATGTAGTTTTGAGGATCGGTCTCGTTGTTGAAGTTTCCTAAGCCAAATCCGACGTCATAAAAGCTATATCCGTGCATATGCATCAGATGACTTTATCTTCCATCCAGCAAGTTTGTCCCTTGAAAAACTATCTCCACGGTCTCATTATAATGCAGGACTTTCACCTTCATCCCTCGAACGGCCATCGAAAGACTGTCTGACAAATCGTCACCTGTGAAGGTGTATAGAGTTTCCAGAATATCGGGAAAATCTGTGCTGTATACTCCATTAATATTGCTGCATGTGAATGCAAGGATGTCATGCAAATAAATATATTTTGTTGGTAGGAAGGTTAGCACAGGACCTTTTCACACTACAGCACAGCCTTAAACTGCAAGGTTAGAAAGAAGAGAGGAACCTGTAATGGGCTTGCACAATATCGATGGACAGTGTCTTCACTTGAGTACCGTGGAGCTGCCATGTGATACCGTCCCGGCGATTGATTTGCAGTAATCGATATGTGGCGCTTATCATTATACATGAAGTAACTATTGGTTTTTTGTGTACGCTACATCTATTCCAACCGGTGTCATGCTATGTTCCGCAATAGAGAAGAAAAGGTCTGCACCGAGCACTATGCATATAGGTCTTTCCATAATCAACAAATAAGTGATGTGTTATTTCTGTAAAATCAATAACAAAAAAAATCGGCAAAAGTACAGCATAAGTGCCAAAACTTGGTACAAGAGACAATTAAATACCAATAGTTACGAAAGTATACTTAAGTGTCATTTAAAAAAAAAATTGAGACACATGAGTATCAAATCTGGCGACTTTGGCCGGAAATCTTATGTGGTAATTTTTTTAATAATATAACTTGCCTACATGGCTTGCTGCGAGTTAGTAAAAAAGAGCCAAAACAATGTTGTTTTACCTTCTTCTTTTTTTAAACTTTAATATAAATATTAATTAAAATAAATTTAAAATTAAATCTAATAACTAAAATTAATTTTTAAAAAAAGGAGAAGCAGATTGCATAAGGCAAGGGTTATGCAAGCCCTTGATGTTGCCTCCACTCCATCGCCAGCAAGGGTTGACAACGATGGGCGGAGGGTTGGCCAGGGTCGTTAGGCCTTGACCAAAGACTAGTGACCCTAGTCGACCGGCGGTGACCTCCAACGGGCGATGGCCCTTGGCCCAACTGGGTGAGGGCTAGCGACTCTCGTCGAATTTGGAGGAGGGCTGTGACCTTCGCCCCAAATCTAGGCGAGGGTTTGCTGCCGATCGGCTAGGGTTGTTAGCCCCTATCCAAGGCTCAACAACCCCAATTGACCTTCCCTCCACCGTCACCAACCCTTGTTGGCGGCAAGGGCTTGCATGGCCCTCGCCTTTTGTAATCTACTTCCCTTTAAAAAAAAAAAAAAAAATTAGTTATTAAATTTAAAAATTAGTTGTTAAATTTAATTTAATTAATATTTATATTAAAATTCAAATTTGAGATATATGGCGTCAGTCCTTCCCCTTCCACGGAGGCTTGCTCGCCATCAATGCCGCGGCCCCATCGCCTGTGCTGTACATCGCCATCTCGTCCTGCGCGCATCTGCTTCCTCTGCGCGTGTTGCAGAGACGGGGAAGAAGACAAGGCCAGTAAGAAGACAAGAAAAAAAAAGGGGCTGGGCCTAGGGGAGAAAGGGTCAGGCCCTAAGCCCTTGCATGGAGGGGGAAAAGAAGAAAAAGGGGCCGGGCGCAAAGGCCCAGCCCCAGCGATCGGCTGCTTCTCCTTTTTTGTTTTTATTATGAATATATATTTATATATTTTAGGTTATTATTATTATTATTATTATTATTATTATTAAATTATCCGAAAAAAGTGAAAAAAATAAAGATTAATGGATGCAAAAAAGAAGAAGAAGAAATTAAGGCCTAATTGATGCGAAATATTTTTGTTAGGGTCAAATTGATCCCTAATTTCCTAGGCAAATTAATTTAAAAATTCAATCAAAATTTAGGTGTCAACCACCTTCACCTGATGAGATCACCGAGAGGGAGCCCAAGTTTGTCAATATATTCAATTAAACTTATTACTCAAAAGTTTAAGCCAATAAGTTATGAGTTAAGTAAAATATATTAATTGTTCTATACCACATCAATTCTCCGATATATGATTTTTCTAATACAATTTACTTACACGGGCATCCTAACAGATTCATCCTAACATCTGTAAATTTCTTTTACTTTTCATCTTCATACCCATAAATCTTCGTATTCATACCATACACAAGCCATGAGAAGCCAATTCTTCCTGCAGATTGTTATGGTTGCTCTTGATTCAGTTTGACTATCTACCAAAAGTCACATGTTGCATGCAATTTCACGTTGAGATTCAAGGAAAAAGTTAAGGTAAATCAAGGGCGTCAAATGTAAGTTTTTGAAACTTTCTTGAAATGCAAAGTGGACACTACATTTTTTTTTTTTTTTTTTTCCGGCTTAGGTAAATCTCATTGTGAAGAATATAGGTGGCGAAATTTGAGAATGTAAAAGCGAAGGCAACCAAACCGGTGCAGAGGACATTTGTTATTTCTTTCACGTAAGCAAAGATGTGTGCTTGTGAGTGACGTTGTTTCTATGGGCGCATGTCATTTCTTTCTTGGACGACCATCGAATGTACGATCGGAAGGTAATCCATGATGGCTTCAAAAACACCTATTCATTTGTCAAACTTGGCGTCGGGGTCACGTTGGGCTGTTGCAAGATGGAGAGAGTTTCCAATTTTTTACTCCAGCAGAAAGGACTAGCATTCTTTCCAAGTCTCACTTTTCTGAAACATCGGAGGATTCTTGCGAGGGTCATGTTCTTGTTACAGTGGAAGGCAAATAAAGCCAAAGAGGAGATCCCAACCATTTTTCAGCCTTTACTTAATGAATTCCATGGTGCTGTGCCCGGACGAAATCACATTTCACGCATTTGCTATACTTTGTGCCTTTACTTAATCGATTCGAACCGGTTGGCCAAATGGCCGAGACAAAACGCATCGGAGAGGTTTCTGGAACCTTCTATCCACCGGTTCGACTGCCTTTCCCGGCCGGAAGTTGCGTCTTCGAGGTGAGATCTGGGTCCTTTGTCTCAGTCGCTTTGCAAGCGGAAATAGAGTTTGGGGTTGACTTTGCTGTTCGTGCGTTGGACCTGATTAGGATTAGAGATATTTTCATTGATTTGATTGTTCTGGGCCGAAACGCCGCTTTAACTTTGCACACGGTCTCCTCATCCGAGACGCATTCAACCTGTTCGATAAAATGCTTAAGTGATGTCAGAATGCATGTTCGTCGGAAAAAGTAAGTTCAACAGTCATTTTGATCAATATTTGACCTCACACGATCAGATTGGTACATTTTTTTAGACGATTATGTACCCCCTTCACGCTTGATCTGAGAGACTCATGAAGTTTTAAATCCAGTTCATCCCGGACATATGTAGGCATCGTTATGGTCGGGTTGTGTTTGAATCAAGTGTGTGAGCTGTGCTGTTTGTTGGCCGAACACACGATGTTAAGATTGCATGTCACGTTTCGTGCAAAACCTACTTTAAGTTGCTTTGCCGGTTCTGCTGTCTCTCTCTGTTCTTGCACTGACTACGCTGTTGTTACACGGCATCTGTAAATTTGACTGCGCAGCATGTGTTTGAGAAACAAGATTTAAATGAATAAGCTCGTGGGGTTCATTACGTGGATTTCACAATAAGATCTCACATATTCTTTACCGGGCTTGTATTAAGTTCAGTTCATGGAAATCATGTCCTAGGGCTTATAAAGATGCCATGTAAAACTCTTTGCCCAATATCGTATTGGTTTACTTTCCATAATCGATATAAAAGCATCTTATATACACTTTAGTGGATCTTATATACACTTAGTAGATAAGAATTTTATCACTCATAATTTGACAAAAGACCACATGGGATACTTTGTAACAAATAATCAAGTTTGGGTACTGAAATTGTACTAGTTAGTGTAATTGATTCCCTGTACTTAGAATTTATACCTTGTAGGAAGTAGAACGTCCTTTCTCTAGTTGGCTCCTAAATGGCCCTAATAACCTAGTGGTGAAATCGAGCAAACTTTTGATGTGAGGTAATGAACGTTCCCGCTCGACGATCCACTAAACCCGCTCCCTGCATTGGCAGGGTCGCGACAAGCTCTACTATGTTGAGGTCACTCAAAATCGAATCTATTTTTCGGGTGATTTTGGACTGGGCCTCATTAAACAATTGGTAGTGATTTTGACCCATGAGACAATGTCACATGGTAAAAACGGTCACCAACAATTCATATGCTAATTATAACCAATATATATATGTGTGTGTGTGTCGCAATCATGGGCTTTGGGAGGAATAGGTAGATTGCAATACTTCCACTAGTATTTATTCTCCTTAATTGCCTAAAATACTTGCAGTCAATATAAAGAAATTGGATTTTCCATAAAATTTAGTCGTGCAATATTTTTAATTTGCAGCAACTCTCAAAGATAAGAGCATTTTTCGTTTCATTTTAGTAAAAATGGTTATCGGGGATGCGGAGGGACGACTTAGATGCATCCATGGATAAGTTTTCCATTCTAAACTTCTAGTTTTCAATGAGACGGTTTTCTTAATTTCCTCTTTCTTCTTGCCCTTAAAAACATCATACTTTTTTTTTCCTCACCCAATTTGGTTCTGAACGAAAAAAACAAAGTCTCTTGATGGAGGGAACAATAGAGTTGGTCGAGTTAGGACCTATTTGGTAACCATTATTATTATTATTTTTTTCATGTTCTCTCGTTTCCCAAAACATTAAAAAAAAATCAATTTGTTATCATTAGTTAATTTTTCTATTCTTTGGAATAGAAAAGTGATCAGCGAATAAATTTGAAACAAAAATAAGAAGTAAAAAAGTCTACTTCGTTTTTCCTGGGAACAAAAATGAAAAATACTATTTATGAACAAAAATTGTTCATTGAAATAGAAATATTACCAAACGCACGTTTAGCATAACTTTATTATATACACTTTTTAAAGTCTTGCTCCATTACATTTTTCGACCTTAATTCTCCTGCACTGCACTTATTATGCAATTCACTTTAACAAACTCATTCGACACACTCAACTAATTATGATCATCTAAATCAATTGAGGAATTTCAGAACATTGTCCAATTCCAACTAATTTTGTACATGGAAGATCCACATAAATAGCGCAGTAATTTATTCAATTCAATTTACTCAATTTCACGGCACCAATGAAAGCAAGAATTCATGTGGAGCACGAACATTGACTAATTACCTCGTGCCTAGTGACTTCCAATGGCCAAATGATTCTACCTAATCATAGTAATTACATGTCGCTTTTTAAAGTTTGAGATATTTCACCATATGATTTGTCCTTGGAGGCAATGCAAGGAGGCATATAGGAAGGAGGTGGCCTCATACTTGTCTCTTCCGTATCCCCATTTTTCACTATAAAAGCAGTGTTCATTCCCCAACTCATATGTCGGTCTATATGACAATGCCAATACCATACACCTGCCACATACAATGTTCGAATGTTAGTCATAGAATTCTTTTTCAAATGCAAAAACAATATTTTGGTCCTAATGCGTTATATTACACAAAAAAGGAAAGAAAAGGGTATGAGAAACACCTGGATTGCTTGCCCTGAATCTAATAGCCACCCATCCTCTTTTAGGAACTCCAAATGTATTGACTTTAGGCGGATCGACCAAATTGTACTTTTCAGGATCAGTCTCGTTGTTGAAATTTCCTAAACCGACCCCAACGACATAAAAGCTATATCCATGCATATGCATTGGATGATTTTCTGATCCCTCCAACAGATTAGTCCCTTGAAAAACTATCTCCACAGTTTCGTTGTAGTTCAGAACTTTCACGGATGTCCCCGCAGCAGCCTCAGCAAGACTGGTCGACAAATCATCTCCCGTGAAATTATACAAAACCGGAGGAAGATCGGGAAAATCCGTGGTGTATACTCCGCTGATGTTTCTGCATATTAATGGCAAAAGGATGTGCTTCTCATGATCTTCATCTATCATTTACGTGAAACATATCAAATCAGAAGGGGGAGAGATGAAACCTGTAATAAGCTTGTAGCACATCCACGGATGGGTCCTCCCAACTTATGTTATTTAGGGTTGTGGCAATTTTGGTATCGCCGAAATAACACGAATCATTTGGGCATGCCACGTCATTCATGGAAGCTGTGATGAACATCCTTGTCGTCACGTTGTGAGGGACGTCCACGGGATGTTCTTCAGATGCTAAACCTCTCAGTTGTTGTGTGAAACTCGCCGCGGCACTATAGTCATGATAAAATGGCAGCGTGTCATTTGGGTAACTTGGTGGTGACGTCAGACTGAAATTCCCTTCATATTGGATGATTGTCGTAGCAACGACATGGGCAAATTTGGTGAAATCCATGTCTTCACTTGAAAACCGTTGAGCAGCCATGTAATACCTTCCTGGAGATTGATTTGCTGTAACTAATACATCCATAGTTTGTCCAGGTTCTATCATTAGATACGAAACAACTATTGGTTTCGTGTATGCTCCATCCATTCCGACTAGCATCATGTTGTGATCAGCGATGGAAACGAACATTTCTGAACCGACCACTGCATTGACTATACGAAAGAGATAGGTCTTGCCATAATCAACAAAAAAATGAGGCGTGGTATCTGTATAATTAATAGCATGAAAAAACAATATGTTAGACATTATTTGTAACAAATACATGGAAAAATCATATCCATCAATCTAGACAATTCAATGCTTAATCACATATCTATGTAATTCGAATGCAAGTTAGATCTACTACATACAGGCATTTCTGAAAGTATTAGTTTTACTTTTAGATACAAAAAAGTATCAACATTGCAGTATCTAAGTGAAAGAAAATTATATATCTACAATAACTCGAAATGCAAACATTTCAAGGAAGTAGCGTTTACCTCATGGTCTGCATTCCTATCCTCATAAGCATAATGTCCAAACCAAAAAGGAAAAAGAAAAAGAAGAAAGAAGATAATGAGAGTATAAATGTACCATTGGAGCATGGAACAAAATCTCCAAATTGTCCATTGATCAGGTAACCAGTTGCACGAGGAACGTTAGGACTGCCTATAGACAGTTCCATCTCTAAAGCTTTATTTAGAGAAGTTCCTTCATTATACCAAGAACCTGCAAATCATGAAAGGAAAATGGGAAACTGAATTACATTAATCTTTGCTTTTACCATGCAACCGCAAATGTTTATTCCAAAGAAATGCATAGTCGGAAAATAGAGATAATGATGGAGGAGTACCATTGAAGAAAGTTCTGACCATTAAATCACAATCTCCCAATGAAATATTCAAATAATCTCAATTTTCTAGTAAGGGAGTTTGATCTTCACTATAATATATGCAAGGATTTTAAATAGATATGACCCACGATCATTAGTTACTTTGCATGATTTTAGGAAAAGGCATGCTTTATGAACTCTAAGTTTTTAAACTTCTGATCCACTTCCTACCTTAAGCCTCTACTTTTATGTCTAAAAGAGACCAGTAAGAAATCTTTAGAGCACGTACCTAGCACGATTAAATGTTCTCCTTCTGGCTTAGCGAAGGGAAAGTTGGATCCTTCACGTGGTAGAACAACAATAGCACCATGTACGGTGGATCTAGTCCACTCACTGTGGGCATGCCACCAAACAGTTCCTTCTTCGTCAGTTAAATTCACTTCATAAGTGAAATTTGTTCCTGGTGGAATAGCGCATTGAGTAATATACTCCGGACCATCTGACCATGGATTTCGTGGTTGCTTCACTCCGTGCCTGAAAATCAATGAATTTGATCACATAAAAATGTACTCAATGAGCTAGACAATTTTTGTTTGCATTTGAAAAGCAAAATTCAAGTCTTTCTTGCGCATTTTTTCAATAAAATAATTTTCCATCGCTAAGGCTACATTCGTTTCATGACAAATTAATATTGGAAAACATTTTCCAAAAAACAATCGCTTGTATAGCTTACAAAAATGAATATATGAAAAAAAAATTTAATCATCCACAAATATTTAGACATAAATTGTTGTCAATAATGATATAATTCTCTATTGACTAATTATTTCAAGCAATAGAAATTATCGTTTTTAAAAAAATGTTTTCCAAAGCATTTATTCTTCACAAAACAAATGGAGCCTAAGTATAGATGTTTTCGATTTTTAAATTTACTGTGTACATGTGTTAATCAATCTTGTTTTAAATGAGGGAAACTCAAAAACCAAACATATTTGTTGCACAAAAGACTTCTTGCCGCTGGAAAATGATTTCAATAAATTCAATTTCGAAAAGTAAATCATTTTTAGTGTATGTGCTGAAATCAAGTTGAAAAAAATTTAGTTTTATGGTATTTGATAATAAGTGAACCTACTAAAGGCAGCTTGCATCATTAAAAATGACATTAATGACTAACAAACTATAATCAATATTGTTTTGTTTATTTTATAATCTATCAAAATAACATAATTAAAGAAATTATTTATGAGATAATGAGTCACATTTTTTAAATGTTATGTAGGATCGTGTTTTCCATAAAAGTAGAAGAACGTGAGCATCAATGAGTATATTTAGGAGATAGTAAGAAGAGATTTACAGAAAAAAAAAGATGAAAATTATCAAAAAAAGAAAACTATTTGATGAGTGATAGGTACTAGACATAGAGGGATCTATTCTTCTCACTTAGACACAAAGCAAGAAATCAGAGAATATGATTTTCTTCGCATCAGAAGGAGGAGTCATTTTTCTTGATCTAAACTTGTAATTTTTAGTCTACAAAAAATATTTTGTCAAACAAATCGACCTTAAACCTGCTAACAAGCACCACCAGAGACACCTAGAAGTACTTGAGAATATATTCCGTAGTATAATTTTAGATACAATTTCAGTTTGTTCTTGTTGTCTGTTGCATCACAAGCTAACGATAGGAGAGCAATAAAAAGTCAGAGGAGAAAGGTGGACAGACTAAAATTACCAATGAAGAGTGACCCCGTACAGTCCTTGATTGTGAACCTTCACGTAAACAAGATCGCCCTTTCGAGCGCGAATGGTTGGCCCAGGAAGACTATCGTTCACCACTAAAATTGTCGTGGTTGTACAATTTCTTGTGACGTTGATTTCTCTCAGCTGCGGAGGGGGGGAAATGAAGAAAACGACATCGTAAGATGCAGGATTGTCCAAGTACGTACAAAATGATTGTGGACCGTTAGCCGAATCGTCGGCTGGTCCCTCTATGCGGTCCCCCCAAATTTCAGATTCTTTTGAACGTGTACATTCACGCTTTACCTAACTAGAACACCTCAGGATCGCGGTTCTTTGTTTGGCAACATAAATGGAAGAAACATGGGCTGGCGCCGATGCATATGTGAACTCAACTTACATGCATTGTCAGATCACACATACCTTAAATCGGTTTCACCTTGCATCCCGTGTGAATTGGATTAACATGTACATCAAGTGCACATAAGATTTGACCCACCATTAGCCTAAGCATGCGGGACGACTTTCATCCATGGGAAAAGAGAAAAGATTCGAGCATAGTTAATTGCTATCTTGCAAATTGCATAATCACTGGTTCCATATGCTCTGGAAACTGAAAGTTATATTGGTCTATCGAATATTCTAGCCAAAGAATGAATAAATAAATACAAATATTCTATCAAACAACATGAACTGCACACTTAGCACCGCAGACATAAACTTGAGTTACTTACCACGAAGTCGTAGTAATGGACGTTACTAGCTTGAGCTCCGAGGACGACATTTCCGAAGACTAGTAAGACCGCAGCGAGGAAAATGTTGGAGGAATTGGACGATGATGTGGCCATGCTCATGATCGTTCAACGACCGATCGGTTCTTCTCTTCACACTGTGTCTTTCGTTTTCGCGGGTCTTGAGCTGGTGATGGTCTCTCCTCTTTTATAACGAAATATCAGTGGGGGCACATTCTAAAATTAAGCTAACAGTCAACTGTTGTATGCTACGCACAGGTGGACAACGGCATCGGAACGTCGGACGAGCATTTCAATTGACTCGCACCGTTCAGTTCGAACACGTGACGATCCGTGGGCACGTATTCCAAGCATGAAGGGCCTTCCCGGATGGTGTCAGTACTTCAATGAGCAGGAGAAAATATTAGGTACGTCTAATGCTCCAGCGTGTCAAATAAGAAGGCGGTGGGACCGACGCCATCTCCCGACGACAGTCTAGCGGTTCCTTCGACGACCGTCGCTCCCTCCCGACGACGGCCTTTCTCTCTCCACTCGACGGCCTCATCTCAGGGCTGCATTCTCTCGGCGCACTTCTTCCTAAATCGCGCTCTCTCCCGACGGCCGATTTCGCTCGCCTCTCTCCGTCCCCCGACTCGCGACCGAGAAGCAATCGCTCCGCCCTGCTCGAAGCATTTCCTCGAGAAGCCTTAAATCTGCGACCGCAAGTCAGGTTCGATTTTATTTCCCGAGTTTTTATGTTCGCATCTTTGTTTTGGGGGAGAAAGCTTGGCCTAAATCTGCGACCAGAAGTTCACTGGTTTATTGCTTCTGATTCCAAGCGCAGCAACGCAAGAAGTGAAACTGCGACTGTCTCTCTCTACCCCTGTCCGGTTTTTCCGTTCTTGGCAAATTCGAAGATGAGCCCACTTCTGGATACATGATCTTAGGCCGACCCGTCAAGTCGAAGCCCGACGTAATCTCGCTGCTTCGCTCCACCGAGCTGTTGATTCGCTTGTCTCCAGGGGGTTTCAAGATTTTCCGGGGGCGCAATCGCCTGTTCCGTCATTGCAGACTTCCAGGCGAGAAGAAATGTGCCCACAATGATCACCCCAACAACGAACCGCCTCCTTTGTCCTCTCTCGGTATATCGTCACCCTTTCTCTGCTTTCGTTTTTCCCTCGTCGTTTGGTTTCGGGAAGTGGTGGGGATGTTATAAGTCAAAGAAAGGAATCGGGCCGTGAGGTTTCGCCTGAATTGTGAGAGATTAACGCGGGAGTGGTCGACCCCACGTCCCGTATATGGCGAACGGTATGATTTTTGAATGAAAGCGGGTTCACATGAGCTATGAGCGTTGGTGGGGAACGAGCAAGAAAGTGGGTTTTGCTGAAAATTTTGATCTTGTTGAAGTTGGATTTAAGGGTAGGGATTTTCTTGGATTTTGGGCTCTCTCTCTTTTCTTGGTCGCGCGAGCACGATCTTATGCGTGGAAATACTTGTGTTGATCCGTTCTTTTCTTTCAGTGGGACTTTGATTGTGTATTTTCCCTTTGGAAATTGTGACTGGACTTTCGATTATATGTCCCTTCGCAAGCTGAACTGTGGACCCAATTTTGCCGCACGAAGTGGATTTTTAGATCAGGCTGCCGTAACAAAATCATGCACGGGTATCTATCTGTCTCGGTTATTGACAAGTTGGGAGTCACGGCATTTCTGTTTGTTGAAAGCTTGTTAATCTTAGATGCTGTTTGTCAAGAAAAATTATAGGAAGAGTAGACACTGAAGTAATGTGACTCTTTCAATGAACTGAACACATGAGGAAGCTGATATTACTTGAGATCTCTTGGAATAGTTGGTGGGTGTATCTAGATTCATGAACACCCTGGAATTGAATTAAATGGTTGCATTTCTTCTATTGATAAGCATTTTCTGCTCAACTGCTCATGCTTTGTATCTAGATTCATGAACACTCTTTCTTGTTTTCTCATTCTCTTTTTGGTTTTGCCATAAAGGGAATTAGTCGAATTGCTTGTCATCAATGATTGCGGTTAACCTTTTGACCTTGTTTTTGCTCACACTCTGTCTGGAGTTAGTTTATCTTTTTAATTCTGTCGGTCTTACTGAGTTCATGGGACTTGGTGGTTCAAAGATTTTGATCTTATAATTTTGTCAATTTTGATTGTTCATATGGGTTTGTGCGTTGTGCAATATTATCTGCTTTTTGACTTTGGTTCTGTTTAGCTATTATAACTTTCTCAGTATAAGCAAAGTATCAAAACTAACGTGTTTACTTCTTAATATTGCTTGCATTCAATTGTTACTTGGGTCACTTATGTGAGAATTTAGTGAGCATGGCAATAATTGGCTTTCATTTGATTCCACTGTGGAAGTACTCCATTTAGGATGTCATGGCATATTTGCTTCTGTTGACAAAGAGGATCACTACTCTAGAGTGTCCTTGCCAAGTGAATCTTTCATATGGTGCATGATCAGAAAAATTTCGTTCATGCTGTAGTTATATTGGATTCATAGCTTTTAGGCCGATACTGAGAGTTCTTTGCCCATCATATGCCAGGTGCATAATTTTGCAAAATGCATGATCAGCTTTAAATCATCGTTATTTTTTCTCTCTGTTGAAAGCAATCTTTGTTATGGATTGATGAAGGCATGAGTTGAAGAAATCCTTGTTGTCCCAACTGCTCAACAGTGCTTCCATGGATGGCAAAAGCTCATCTGAGTTGAGCCTTCCCTGGTTCTGGATTATTGAGTATTCGGCAAAATTCGAGCAAGTTAACCCATCCCTCTTGCATGGTATTCACCTTCGACAGTAGCATTTTGCAAGTTTTGGTCCACTTTCTCATCATTTTTGTTGGGCATTCATATGGTTGATGCTTTTCAGGTATCATTAAAGCGGCTCCAGAGTTACCCGCTCACTTGGGAAAAAATATGGAAGAAGTTGTTTCTTTGAGATGCTTGGAGGAGTTATGTGGCCCTAGAAATGGAAGCATGAACAGTACTTGGTCCTCATTGGGATCAAAGGCGAAAATTGATACGTCAAAGAGCTGCAAAAATGTCCTACAGTAAATGTTCCATAATGTGAGTTCTAATAAATGATGCATTGAAAATGCGTTTGATTTTCTTCATGACATCTTTCCACTGGTTCTGTTCTAATGATTGCTGAAGTTCGGTGTCTATTCCCTGTTTATGAATTTGTTATATCTTAGGGCTCTGCATCTGATCTTGAAGTGACTGCAAATGAGTTGTTGAAATGGGACCTTCACTCATTTTTAACGCACAAGAGAACCTCTGTGCCAAAAACTGCTCTAGAGGAGGTAAGCAGATCACATTGCTCATAACTTGAAGGGTTTGCAAGATTCTGGTTTCGCTGATCTTACCTTTTTTCGATTTTAAGATTCTAGTATAGTTGTGGGTGTGAATTCTTCTGCTTCTTCTTCCAACAATCAAGCTTGATGGGTGAACATGCTTATGTCCTGAAAATAACTTGGAGTAATTGATCATGCATGTTCAACACATTGGATGAACTGTCTTTCCTTTATCTGTTTCAGGAGAAATATTATTTGATCGAGAGAGCACCCGATCTTTGTCCTTCAACGTCTTTGCTGTTCTTTTGTTGTTTTTATTGTGCATATTTGTTTGTCTGATTATGCTTTTTTATGTTTCCATTTCTTCAGCAAAACTATATCTTTTTAAAGGAGGAAGACATACGACAACATCAAGAGGATGATATAATGAGAGTTGCAGGCGTCCTATCTATACCTAGAGTTGCTGCTATCACCCTGCTGCGCCATTACAATTGATAAGGGGGTCCTTCGTTGGTGCTTTAGCTGTCGCGCC
Organism: Eucalyptus grandis; assembly: GCF_016545825.1. Lineage (NCBI taxonomy): Eukaryota > Viridiplantae > Streptophyta > Magnoliopsida > Myrtales > Myrtaceae > Eucalyptus > Eucalyptus grandis. Next base: position 37,458,930 of record NC_052617.1, on the reverse strand, counting down.
TGATGTGCTATATGATGTGGCTTTCTTGACAGTCAACCTGTATATGTAATTTATTTTTGGAAAATTGCATTTATCTCCACGCTGCTGCTTTTAGTTGTGGTAATTGAGTTGTCTATAGAAATGCTTGATGTCGTGATGTTTAGGTGGTGAGTTAAAATTTAAGTTTCTGCCATTCCTGCTATGCTTTTTAATAGATTAAGTTGGCATTGCAGGAGTGTAAGTAAAGTTCATGATGCACGGTTTGCTGATGAAGATAGAGTGTGAAAAGCAGTGGCCTTATTGGAAAGACCGGTTGTTGAGCATCCTAATTTAAGAAAAGTATGTTGTCTTAATTGTCTGAATTGTTTCCAGGCTCAGTTTCCACTTACTTTCACTGACTATGGACAGCTCTCTTTGCAGCTTACCTGTGGAATCTGTTTTGAGTCCTAGAATCCTGCATATCATTTCATATCTGTTAGGAAAGCCGAGCAACAACCACATATTTGCACATAATGACATTTCTGGACACTTGAATCACTATTTTATTTAAGACTTCCTCAAACTTTTGCATCCAAATTAAGAAAATGTGGCAATTATTGGAGGGAGCACAACTGTCCAAATTCATTCTTAAAGGCAAACCTGAGGTAGGATTGCCAACATTTCACGTGAAATAAAGAGTTATATTCTTCCAGACATTCTGTAGACCTCAGCTCCATCCTGTCATCCCACTTTAACAAAACATATTGCCACAACAAATCATGAAAGATACAAACAACCGGCACTAGGTTGATCAAACTTTAGCATGTCCCATCACAACATTCTCCACAAGGTCAATTTTATTTCTATAAAAGAGCTTCAATTCCATTCACACAGGTTGTCAACATGGCACCAACAAGTTCACAAATAACAAACATCCAGGACATCTCAATGTCCTGACCAACGGCAGGACATCTCAATGTTAAACATCCAGGACCATCATTTATTGATGTGCGTAACCTATCACAATGCTCACATTCATTAAATGACAGCAAAGACACATTCATTAAATGACAGCAAAGAGGCAGGAGTAAAAGCATGTAAATTTCTAAGGTGCACAGTAAAAGCATGTAAATTGGAAGACACCATAAGATAATTTCCGATGTTCCTATCCTGTACACGGTGAGCTTATAAACTAGTTTCATCTTCATCATAAGCTTATGGTAAGATTGCCAGATGACACGAGTCCATGAAAGCAACTGTTCGCAACTAAATTGGAGGATACATCCCATTCCAAAAAGATCCAGATAAGGTTTCACAAGAATTGATCCTAACACACCTTTACATTGACATGATAACTCATATAAAGAAGAGTTCTTTCTTTAGCCAAAGGGAAACTATTCAAAAAGATGCTAAGTATCAACAATTTGGTATGGAGTGTCAGCAGGATTGACTCGGGGTCCATGCCAAGCATACCGAAGCTCCGGGGTAAATCGAGGTTGATCACTGTAACTCTTTTCATTCTCTCCAGCACAAAGACTGACCAACCTGTTATAAACAAGCAGGTAGACCACAAAGCGGTGGCGGTGGTGGTGGTGGCGACGGCGGCGGCCGAGTAGGACCCTCCACTTTTTGCTCAGTGTATGAAAAGCAACACATTTAAATAAATACAATCAGTAGTCTTGCTTACTGGGGCATTCAGATGCCCTGTGCCCCGCACGCCCATATACAAAGCACAATCCTCCGAAGCTCCTATCATGACACAATGCCATATCAGTGAGATTTACATGGCCATGTCAAGTATGTCATTGGTGATTGAAAAGGAATATATTTGCTAAACAATGGAGGATAATGTATCAAATCTCCAACACAAGTCTACAATGCTACATCAATTCCATATGTACCAAGAGCGGACAAATTGCTCAGGGAATACTCGCAAGATTTGCATAGGCAGAAAGATATACCTGTCCCTCGAAGATGGCCTACTGGATCGCCTACCACCTATAAGCCAATCATTATCATTGTTTCTTGAGGGGTGACTCCAGCTATTTTCAATTCTGGAACCTCGGCCACCACGTCTAAATAGACCAACATCATCATCAGCATCACGACCACTGCCCCAACTTTGGGACGATCTCGATCCTCTCCGATCTCTAAGACTTGGCCGATGACTCCTGTCTCTGCTAGAAAATCTACCATAGAAATCAGTAGGGGGTCCATCATCTTGCAGAGCAGGTAACTGTCAATATAAAAGAAAAGTGAATTAGCTCTGAAAATGCAATTAGCACCAAAACTGACGCTATGACAATATCTAAGCATGGAAGCAACTGCATTTAAGTGAACCATAGTAATCTCGACCCTATGAGGTATCTTGAGCCCTCACACAACCTTGGCAATTCTTGTTATAGTGTTCCCAGGTGGTGTTAGCTGACTCAGCAACTCCTTTGCAATCTCCTCAGGAAGATCAAAAATCGCCACTTGAACCTGTCATTGCAACCATAAACAATATGAAAAAAATGGACAACAAAGAATGAAACTATAATGGGAAAATTTATAAAGATAGTGCTTTGGTTTGGTACATACCCTTTCATCTGCAACCAAATATATCTTCCCCAGTTCATCTGCCGTCGGAGAATAGACATCAAATAGAAATCCAGTGACGGATCGGGCATAAAGGAAACCTTTATGTTGGGTTTGTCGGATTCCCAAAAACCGGATTCGACACTAAATCGAACCCCTAAAACGAATGCAGAAGACGAGCCCGGGAAAAACACATGCATCACCGATCTAAAGCACACCACGGAATCGAGCGTACCTTGTTAGCCACAGATTAAACATCGACGCCGATATGAGAAAGAGAAAACCGATCACGTTCGATCCGATGACGTCAATTGGCCTTAAAGGGAAGATAGATTCGCCTTTTGCTTACTGTTTTCTTTTGGGAGGGAGAGAGGGAGGAAAGAACGTACGTAATATGCCAAAAGGTACGTTCTCTCTCTCTCTCTCTCTCTCTCTTTCTCCTTTTATACGTTCCCTCCAGAAAAGAAACGTACCCCTTCATCATATCCCTCCATCCATGGGCCCTAATCTTGTGGGTCGGGCTTTTAGGCCCAACATGGGCGGACGGGCCAACTTAGGCCTATCACATTAAATACACCATAATCTCCCACTCGCACATGGTGGGCTGAACGGGATTCTCTTTACCTCTCTTTAACATTCATACCGGTGAATAATCCGTGCGACCAGCATACTTTGAGAGCTCGTTGCTATACATCTGTTGGGAATATATAGCAGCTCATAATGGGCATCACACTCTGAGTAGATTTAGTATGCAGTACTCTAGATCAATCGATCGCATTTATATCTCTCTTGATCTCTTTTAACCAATGATATATATATATATATATATATATTGTATTCACAATTATGATTATCCCAAAGACAGTCATAATTGGTCGACCAGTGAACACAAAACTACAATATGATTCTCCAAATTCGATCTTCCTCTTTCTTTCAAACTCTCAATTTCAGTTCAGCTTGCTTTTCTAGAAATGTCCCATTAGATCGAATCAACTCATGATCATTGGCAACATCCTAAGATAGCGAACACTAAGTAGAAATCTTGAGAATAAGTAAAAGTCATGAGGGCACTAAAAATGAGGAACTCTTTTCCTCAAGAGTCTCACATGGCATAAAAGTTGAGATCAAACTTTTGCCACTCTTATTGGTCGTCTCATACATACGTAGTATGAAATACGTATTACAGTATTAACTCATTTCCTATGGAGCGTATGTCTACACCTTCAATACCGTACAGATGATAGTTCAGACATACCCAAATCTAACTTGAGTTCACGTATCTACTCATTTACAAAATTTATCATAACTCACATCTGCCATCATAGACAGATAAAGTAAAATATGTGGGGTATTTTACTTTCGAACATAGTAAATATCATGTCCTCATCTTAACACTCAGTTAAGGCGACTTATATATTTTAAGCTTGAGCTCTCGATTATCACCTAGATAATAAGCTTAAAAACCGTCACATCTCTATTTATCACACAGTAAATAGAGGCGATTACCCATGTGAGTGGGCCAATCTTATATCTGTCCGACATACTTTCTTTATTTAAAGTAATGCACTAAGCATTAAGATGCATAAATATCAAACAAAGATTCATACGCATTAACAATGAAAAATAAAATTTCATAAATGTGAACAAATCAGGGAAATTACAATCTAGTACATCAGACTCTACGCAATCCTAGAGATTTTACATGACCACAAACACATCTCTAGATATTGGCTTTGTCATAGGATCTGCTACCATTCTATGCGTAGATATATACTGTAAGTTCACATCCTTTCGTGCAACCATATCTTTGATAAAGTTATACTTGGTATCTATATGTTTGGTCTTGCCATGATATTTTGGATATTTGGTGTACACTATAGCTGCTTGGCTATCACAATTAACCAATAATGGATTTGCAGCTTTTTCAATGACACCTAAATGATCCAAAAATCTCTTAAGCCAAACTCCTTCTTGTACCGCTGTTGATAATGCCACGAACTCAGCTTCCATCGTGGACAAGGCTATACACATTTGCTTCTTACTACTCCATGATATGGCGCCATTGTTCAGTAAGAAAGCAAATCCAGAGGTAGATTTTCTTTCATTTAAATCTCCTCCCCAATTGGCATCTGAATAGCCTTCAAGTCGCAGATCCTTTCCTTGGTAATTCAACTTGTAATCAGCAGTTCCCTTTAGATACCTCAGTATTCTCTTAACGGCATTTCAATGTGCTTGACCTGGGTTGAATTGGTATCTACTCACCATTCCAACTGCAAAACATATGTCAGGTCTTGTACACATCATAGCGTACATCAAGCTCCCAACAGCACTAGCATAAGGAACATGTTTCATTTGTTCCTTCTCTTGTGGAGTCCTTGGACACAGTCTATGGCTCAATCTTTCACCTTTTGCAATAGAAGTGTCTATGGGTTTACAATCTTGCATACGAAATCGTTCAAGAACCTTATTTATATATGTTTCTTGCGAAAGAGACAACGATCTCTTCGAACGATCTCTTGAAATCTTAACTCCAAGAATGTATGCAGCCTCACCCACATCCTTCATCTCAAAGTTGGAAGACAACTAACTCTTGACAGTATTAACAAACTCCATATTACTTCCGGCAATTAGTATATCATCAACATATAATGATATGATCACAAATTGATCTTTGGATCTTTTGATATATACACAATGATCCTCATCTATTATTGTAAAAGCACATGCCATTATGGCATTATGAAAACGTATATACCATTGTTTTGACGACTGCTTAAGGCCATATATTGACCTCAAAAGTCGACATACCTTTTCTTCTTAGCCTTTCACTATGAAACCAGCAGGTTGTTCCATATATATTTCTTCCTCTAATTCTCCATTGAGAAAAACAGTATTTACATCCATTTGATATAACTCAAGATCCATACTAGTCACTATTGCCAGAATAATGCGAATCGAGGTAAATCTTACTACATGAGAAAATGTTTCTTCATAATCAATTTCTTCCTGTTGATTATACCCCTTCGCCACAAGGCGAGCTTTATGCCTTTCTATCGGGCCATCAACTTTTCGCTTTATTTTGAGAACCCACTTGTTCCCAATAGCTTTGCGTTCTTTTGGAAGATCAACCAGTTCCCAAACTCGATTTGACTTCATTGACTCAATCTCCTCTTCCATTGCATGAATCCATTTTTCCTTACTAGGGCAATTCGAGCCTCATTAATATTTCTTGGCTCATCCTCATCTTGCGGAGCAATCATAAAAGTTTCCCTTTAATGTCAAAACGTCGACGGGAATACTTTGGCCACTTGTTCGCCGTATGGGAGATTGTACACTTTGCACATCATTCCCCATTATGCTCCCACTAGGATTAGATAATGATAACGTCGTTTCATCATGTGGTTGCAATTGAGAATGAGTTGAATTTAATTCGTCATTTCTCATATTACTCCCACTTGGACGAACTCCACTAATATCATTATCTTGATCCAATGTTTCAAATAGGAGTAATATTCGCCTATTTCGCCCTTCTTAGGAAATTCATCTTCTAAGAATGTGACGTCTCGTGATTCAAATTCAGTTATACTCCAACTTTCCTGCTCACCTATGAACACATACCCCTTCGAGTGTTCGGAGTACCTTATGAAAATACTCTTCTTTCCTCTGGGACCCAATTTCCCAAACTTGTGAGAGGACTCATGAGTATAGATAGCACAACCCCATGATTTAAGAAAACTCAAGTCCAGTTTTCTACCTGTCCATAACTCATATGGAGTGGAAGTAACTGATTTGGAAGGCACTTGGTTAAGTATATAGGCAGCAGTTAACAACGCGTCACTCCAAAAAGTGATAGGTAAGTTAGCATGCGCCATCATGAACCTAACCATTTCCAGTAGGGTTATGTTTCTTTTTTCCGCAACACCATTTTGTTGAGGAGTATATGGAATAGACAACTGTCTTTTTATTCCTTTCTCATCACATAATTTTCTGAACTCATTAGATAAATATTCTCGACCTCGATCGGATCTTAATACTTTTATTTTCTTATCTAATTGATTTTCTACCAAGTTCATAAACCTTTTGAAACAACTTAATGCTTCAGATTTATGAGAAATCAAATAGACATATCCGAATCGAGTATAATCATCTATAAAAGTGATGAAATAAACAGCCCCGTGCCTTCCTTTCACATTCATTGAACCACATACGTCAGAATGGATTAAATGCAGAGGAAATTCAGCTCTTTTACATTTTCCAAATGGTTTCCTTGTCGTTTTCCCTACTAGGCAATGCTCACATATGGGCAAATCGACTTTTCCAATTTTGCCCAACAAGCCTTATTTGGCTAGTCTATTCATACGTTATTGGCCAATATGACCAAGTCTAGCATGTCACATATTCACATCATTATCATATGTATTAGGAGACGTGAGAAGGGAATAACAAACATTTGCGTTAACATAGTCAATATCTAATACAATGAAACCATCCTGAAAATAACCACAACCATAGTAATTTGTATCCAAAAACAAATCCACACCTCTATTATGGAAGTTCATATTAAAACCTAGTTTAACCAACACTAAAATAGACACTAAATTCCGACGAATCTCCGAGCATACAATACATCATGTAGGAACAAAATGCGTCCACCACGCATGTTCGGTTAAGTGCTAGTTCCTTTCACTTCTCTGGAGTTGTTTCCCACATAGATCCACTTAGTTCCGCTTGGTACTCGTTGGAATTCCACGAAAAATCCTCTATCCTTCGCTACATGGTCCGTCGCTCCCGAATCTATAGTCCACAAATGATTAGACTCGAGTCAAGAATACGTAACTCGACACAAAAGCAAAGTTCTGAAAAGTACAAGGGGTGTATACTTTTTTTGGCTCACGACAGTCGCGAGCATAGTGACCCTTCTTGTCACAGTTGTAACACTTCACCCTTGTAAGTTTCTTCATTCGAGGACGTTTTCCTCTTTCATGTTGGTTAAGCTTAGGCTTCTTCCCTGAAGGACCTGCTTCCTTGCCTTTCCCTTTATCAAATCAGTTAGGACGTTTGCGCTTAGAGCTCGAAGCTCCATGTGAGCTAGAATCAGCATGGTAGATTTCAGCTTCTGGCTTAGCCACCAAGAGGCGGTCCTCTTCCAGCTCAAGATGACGCACTGCATCCTCAAAAGTTTTGATATTTTCATTATGGGTCAGGTGCACCTTCATATGTTCCAAACTCTAAGGTAAGGAACGAATCACTGCTTGCACTTGCTGCTCATCAGTGAGGACATGGCCAGCATCTTTCAGCTCATTAATCATGTTTGACATATTTCTAAAATGTTGCTTCATGGTCTGACAATGAGGTTTCTTATAAGAGTCAAACCTAATAGTGAGCTGCCTCGCCCGGGTCAAAGTATGACCAAATTTTGCTGCCAATGCTTCCCACATCTCCTTGGCATTCTCAAAACGCCTAAACTCTCGCATGACGACATTTTCCATGCTACTTAACAATGTAATGCGAGCAAGAGAGTTCTTTCTTTTCCATGCAGCAAACGCTTCCTTATCTCTCTTGCACAGTGCAGTGTTTCCTTCTTCAGTTCTACCATGGTCAGGTTAAGAGCTTTTAGTGCCTCTTACTCTTCCAGCAAACACTTCCTTATCACCATTGAGCTTTTCACCTTTGTTTAGCTCGGCAACTATGCTCTTTGTGGCTGAAGCCATTGATCTGAACACATCAGACATATATACACGAATTACTAATGCCTATCATTTATGCATCCATTTTGCACAGACCCATTATATTAATGAACAATTTCAAGTAAGGTTTCGGAATCAAAAGGTCACTATATTTCCAATCATCCTCCAAAAATCCTAACTTAAAACTATCATTAATATAATTGTCTTATGCAAAATAAATTCTATGAAGCTACAAAAAACTTCTATGAACTACTCACAGCAATCAATAATAACAGAAAGCAAATAATATTTAACATCCAATAGAATAATAATGCTTTCACATAATACAACTAACATATCAGTTGTTACATCAACAATAATCAGGTAGTAAGCATTACATAAGATGTTCACAAATCACACTTAACAAAGACCAGCCTCTACATCTAACACCAAGTCAGTATACGAACTGGGAAAGATCCTCTTTTGTTCAATTTCTTGATCTTTTCCCTTGTAACAATCTAGTAATGATCATCTATAAAATCCATCACAATTTTCCTATATGAAGTGGCTCTGTTGACATCCCATATGCGATTCAACACTCCTTGCCATTCTGGTGGAAGGGTGTTCATGAAAATCGCACCATCTCGCATCGTGGCATAGGACGACCATTCCATATGACCTTTTGAATTTTCTTGTTGACTTCAAGGACGTAATCAATTAAGTCACCACTCTCCCATCGGTAATCAATCGCCGCCTATCAACTTAGAAAGCCTTTCCTTTTATTTATCGGTAATTGCGCGAATAGGTGTGCGCAACCTTGGGGAGGCATTGTTTCTGCAACAAATGCAGAACAAATAAGGGATCACATATAATCCACATAGACTTAATTGAAAAAGAAACACATTCTTTTTCTCCTTTTTTTTGGGTCAACGGTCAACGGTCAACGGTCGGGTCACCGGGTTGTCGGACCGGTCGAATCGGTCAAGCCGGTTGGGTCGGGTTGGACCGACCGACCGGCGCGTGGGGGCATAGGACGACCATTCCATATGACCTTTTGAATTTTCTTGTTGACTTCAAGGACGTAATCAATTAAGTCACCACTCTCCCATCGATAATCAATCAGCTCAGCTATCAACTTAGAAAGCCTTTCCTTTTATTTATCGGTAATTGCGCGAATAGGTGTGCGCAACCTTAGGGGAGGCATTGTTTCTGCAACAAATGTAGAACAAATAAGGGATCACATATAATCCACATAGACTTAATTGAAAAAGAAACACATTCTTTTCCTCCTTTTTTTTTGGGTTAACGGTCAACGGTCAACGGTCGGGTCACCAGGTCGTCGGACCGGTCGAACCGGTCAAGTCGGTTGGGTCGGGTTGGACCGACCGACCGGCGCGTGGGGGCATGTCCGGCGGCCGTTGGCGGTGTTCCGCCACTCGTCGCGATCGTCTCGACGAGCCCTTCCATCCAACGCCATCAGAAATCAATTTTGAGTTACAGAAACTCGAAAAAAGGGATGAATAGTGCTCGGGTGTCGGGATTTTTCGCCCCGATCGGTGTCGGCCGATTAATTTCACGAAAAAATAATAAGAAATCATCCATAAACATGAAAGGGGTTGGGAAAAACATGGAAAATGATCGGGAAACAAGAACTACGGCTCTGATACCAATGTTGGGTTTGTCGGATTCCCAAAAACCGGATTCAACACTAAATCGAACCCCTAAAATGAATGCAGAAGACGAGCCCGGGAAAAACACATGCATCATCGATCCTAAAACACACCACGGAATCGAGCGTACCTTGTTAGCCACAGATTAAACACCGACGCTGATATGAGGAAGAGAAAACTAATCGCGTTCGATCCGATGACGTCAATTGGCCTTGAAGGGAAGATAGATTCGCCTTTTGCTTACTGTTTTCTTTTGGGAGGGAGAGAGGGTGGAAAGAACGTACGTAATATGCCAAAAGGTACGTACCTCCCTCTCTCTTTCTCCTTTTATACGTTCCCTCCAAAAAAGAAACGTACCCCTTCATCATATCCCTCCATCCATGGGCCTTAATCTTGTGGGCCGGGCTTTTAGGCCCAACATGGGCGGACAGGCCAACTTAGGCCCATCACATTAAATAAAACCATCACTCTAGAATAAGATGGATCCCGAGTCAATTGCAGCATAACCCAACCCTACAACACATTTGTCCAGTAGAACATTATAAGATACAGCAGCAGGCACAATTTTCCATAATCTCTAATTACCAGTTAATCGGCAGAAACATACAAAAATTATGTTCTGAAAGACCAATTGGTATCAATGGCTATATAAATGCACTTTCTCGAAATTTGACAGCACATAGGATCAACAAATTATTTTCCCAACATAAATGGTCCATGCTCCAATAAGCAACCACTTATTTTCCCAAATCTTGAAATGAATCTATTAAAAGGTAGGGTTATAGAAGCACAGATGACAAACAAAATTGCCATAGATGTCTCTAATTTACTTGCTCATGATTTGTAAGAGACCGAGATGTAGGAGGTTGCCAAAAACCACTCAAATGAGCCAAAGCATCAGCTAGAGTATTTACACCTCGCTCTTCAATTAGTTTTTGTGCTGTTGGAGTGAAAAACCCTACAGGCTTAGGATGAACCGCTTTGAGGGTCACAACAACTTGCTCAGCGGATGACTCCAAAACTTCATGCATTGCTGGAGGGCTAATAAACTCAAATGTGCAACCTACACCTCACTCAATGGATTTGACAGTTCTCCTTTGACTACTTGCATACATCAAGATAGTCATTCCTTCTTTCCCGGCGCGTCCAGTACAAACAGATCGATGGACAAAAGTCTCTGAATCATTTGGCAGTTCATGGTGGATGACCTGGCATTAGGAGTTGCATACTCTTGTTAATCTCATACACAGCTTTGTGAGAGGACTAACTAATCGTGTAGGTAAACAAACATAAAAAAACTAAATAACCTATGAGATCAACATTAGGGATATCCAGCCCATGAGATGCAACATAAGTAGCAACAAGAACAGTGAACTTCCCCTGCTGGAAACCATTAAGAGTTCTCTCCCTCTAATGTTGAGAGATATCCCCATGCAATGCTTTAGAGGCAATGATACTCATTAATGCCATTGACACCTCTTTTAGTCTGTGTGAAAACATGGTCTTCCTACCTTTGGCATACACGTAAGACAGATATACAAAAAGGTCATTGTTGACACCTAAATTTTGGCGACCCGTTTAGTCATTTATTGCATTAAAAAATTAGGGGTTAATTTTATTCCGGAAAAAATAGTTAATTGCATAGCATATAGTTTTAGGTGCATATATTTCTTAATTTGCATTTACATTGGGTCGGCGACAAATGGGTTTGATTGAGTAGTTCTAAGCTTTAATTTGGTAGGTCGGACTAAGCCCACGAAGCAAGTAAATTGGCCCGAGCCCGTTTTCTTTTAATGACAAGAATTACCTAAATTGAGATTTGAAATAATATTACGGTGAATTTTTGGAATTTAAGAAAATCGGGTTGCAATCTTATCTTTAGGTGATAAAATCAGGAGATGTGGAAAATAAAAGAAAAGTGATATTGCGTGCGAAAAGAAATCTTTGCGGATGCTGATTTGAAAAGGAAAATAAAACCCTAATCTTCAGCCTATAAAAAGGTTTTCGCGTAGGGTTTCGGGAGAGGCCACTCACAATAGAATACACGGCCATTAGGGGCTTCTTTCTTCGCTTTGTGGGAGGGTTTTCTTTCTTTTTTTCATATTCAAAGGTCAATAGTCAAAAGACGGAGGGCCACAGAATCGATACAAACGACCACATTGAGGGGAGCGCAATAGAGAGAACAGGGAAGAAAAAGGTTGCTCGACCTTGAAGCCGACGCCCGTAGCCCACCATCCTCAGCCGTTGTTCCTCCGTTGATCGCTACTACTTCACGTCCAAACCGGCACCTGCACGCAACCCGACGCCACGAGCAGCCACGACGCTACTGCCAATCTTTGACCGAGTACACCAGGAGTCCCTTCGGCGTTCCTGTTCTTGAATCCAGTGCAGACTCGACGAATTCCAGCCACTACGCCTTTGGTCAAGTTCGCCTTTGTTTTGCAGGTCTTCTTCGACAGATTCGCCTACAAGGCAAACTTGAAGAGAGGGAACGTGTGCCTCCACTTCTCTGCAGCACCCAGCATAAATCCATGCATGAAGAGAGAAAAGAAAAATCAGGGCATAGATGTTCCCAGTAAAAGAAGGGCGGTCAACTTTGAGGGGAATTGATTGTGTTTCACAAAAATTGAAGATGTTGCAGTAGCTCCTCACGTCATCGCACTTCCAGCAAGCTTGTATCTTTATTGTCATGATCGACTTTTCCATGGCAGGTGTTCAGCAAGGTTCCTGCCACGACTAGCCTTAGTTGTGCCTCATCAAGCAGCTGCAGGATTTCTCAAGGGACACCAATAACCCCAGTCGAGAATTCCATCCTCTGGTCACGCGTTCAAGTTCCAATCGACACTGATCTCGGAGCCTTACCAAGCGAAAACGATTACGCGGTATCCAATTCTCGGCTTTGCCTCGCATCGTCCCGCAAAGATTCCTCGACGAGCGGCCATGCAACCGTCCAGCACTTGCTGATTTTTGCACCACTATTGAGCCCGTCCCCAGATCGAGCCGGACGAATGAGTTTTTGTTTTGTTTTGTAGGTAATTGGTCAGCCCCTTGCTGTGCCGAATTCGCTGACCCGTTTGGCGAGCCTAAAGTTCACGATCAAAAGAATTACTAGAATCTCGATTGAATAATTCCAAGCGGTGAATTTATCTTCTTTCTTTTTGCATGTTGTCTAGATTGGACAATAACACGTGTGATTCTTTTTGTGATTTTACTTCATGCATGCAAAAGAATCTTCTTTGGCCAGATGAGCGCGAGCAGCTTGGGTGAGTGGCGATGTGCAAATCTCAGTGAAGAAAAATAGCCACACTATCTTTGGCCGCCATCCTCGCAACGTCATTATAGGCCATGCCATGAGCAGCCGCGAAAGTCCAGCCATGCCTTGCTGTCCTTGTCCGTGAGCCATCCGTCGTCGCCACCAACCATACCACCGTGAAGCATCGTCGCCATGCATATAATGCTTGCCGCCGTTCACTGTCAAGGAGCCAGTTGCGATCCCGGTCCAATTGTGCTTGGTCCAAATTTGGAAAGAATATCCTTGAATTAGGTAAGACTCTTGATCAATTTGATTTTCATATATCTCGTTGCGTAATTCGTAATATCGCAATCTTTCTTTGAATGTTTGATCGATATTGCCATATCCAAGAGATCTCTTGATCTCTCGAATTAGAAATTTTCCTAATTTTACAACGTGCATACGATTGATGGTCCGATTTCACGCTCGAAATACGACTCGCAATCGCACGGAAAATCGCCAATCCGATCTCACGCTCGAGATACGATTCGCGATTTCATTTGAAATTGGCCAATCCGATCTCATGCGCGAGATACGATACGTCAATTTATTTCCCAAATTAAATGGACATGGATGATATCTTGCTTGATTTGGTGCTGTGCTGTTTTTGATGCCTTTATTTGTTCGCTCCCGTAAAAGGAAAAAAAAGAAAAAAAAAACATTTGAGTTAGATTAGGTTCATGTTAGAATTACTTATTTTAGGATTATTTTGCATGTTTAGAATAGGAAATTTATTTATTTCGACTTCCTTAAATAAAAATCCAAAAAAGATGCATTCATTTAAGATGTCAGTTTTATATTAGGATAGATTGCATGCTTATTAAGAAAATAAAAAAATCATGTGCACGTCATATAGCGTTAGGGTCACGAAATGCACGTCATTTAGTGATTGTTGCTAGGTTCATTTAATTATAAATTGCCCGTCATTAGAATTAAGTCATTAGGTTAATTTAGATTGCACAGTTAATCATTGCATTTCTTTAGAAATTATTTTACTCATGTCATACAACTTAGGTCATATTGCCATGTCATATCATCTTAGATTAGTAGCATGCATTGCATGATTATCATTAAATAAGTGAAAACAAAAAGAGAAATTGCGTGTTAGAAAATCATATTTAGGATTGTTGATGTGAATTCTAACTAACAACGCAGATGCTTTCGTTGCTACGAGGTAAGTCCTGCAATTTATTCATTGCTTTCTTGGGTGTTAAATTAGTGGTTTGTGCACCTGCATGGTCACCTCACATGTTAAGGAATTAAAATCAATTCAAGTTGCTTGCCAAACAATTTTTTTCAAAATAAAAGATAAAGGTACCGAAAGGGCATTAGAGAAATCTAGTGTAACCAAGTCCCCGTACCCATAATCTCTGGTTCGTAGGAGTAAAGTAAATCTCCCATTACTTTACTTGGGTTTCTAATCGACCCACCAAAAATAGATTAGTGGCGACTCCTAATTGAAAATCAATTGCATGTTAAGAACTCGAATTTAAGTCGCGAATTGGTATGGGCTTGGGAGAGCCCGAGTTAAGTTTAGGCTTAACAATCCATTAGCCAAACCCTAGGTGGTTCACACTCCCGAAAAATTGGTCGCGACAGTCATTTATCTAGTAAAAGCACAATCTATTAAAGCCTACCATAAAGCATGTAGGCAAGAACAAAATCAAAGCCTTCTTCCACTAAGTAGGAAGAATCTTAAGAAACAGCATGATAGAGAAATTCAGGACATATGCCTAATGGGAGACATCCATATGCAAATGTTAGCGAATCAAATAAGCATCTCAATTTGGGAAAAAGATATCAAATATGAGGGAAGCATCTCCTACCGTGATGAGATCACTTAGAATGGTACGCCTTGAAGTTGGAGTTGCTGATATGGCATAAATTTTAATTCCCTCTGCGAGTTTTTCATCTTGTTCTCCAACCTACATCAAGAAAATAAAGAGCAGGCAAACCACATAAGCCATCACACGACATTTTGATGAGCCATGCTCCTCCATTTCTACGACTATACTATGCAAAAATTCAGGCCTATACTCAATATCGGATCATGCAAGAAGTTTGGGCAGACAGAGACAGAGAGATTGTTATTGAGAGAAGAACTTTACCAAGTCAATTGTCAAAGGATTGTTCAAGTGCTTTCTCACCAGTTTCTTCACCCAACCAGGCATTGTGGCAGAGAAAAGCATGCTCTGTCACTGTGAGGAAGCTTTTCCAAGATCACTTCCACATCTTCCTCAAAACCAACGGCAAGCATCTGATCAACTTCATCAAGTACCAAAAATTCCACTTCTCCCAATTTAAGGCTGTTACCGTTGATCAAATCAATGATTTGACCAGGAGTCCTGACAACTACATCGAACCCCTAGGAAAGGACACTTTGTTGGGTAATGTAAGAAACTCCACCATAAACACATACGGTGTTTAAGTAAGGTGTAGATTCCTTAATTTCTTTCTCTACTTGTTTTGCTAATTCCCTTGTTGGTGCTAAGGCCAAAACTCTAGGAAGTCGCCCACATCTAAGAGACATTTACAGTAAATCTGTCATTAGAAAAATGCTCAAACATTGGAGGTCACCAAGATAATTAAAATTATTACTCAAATACCTCGGACTTCTATGTTCATCATCACCATCAGTAAGACGCTTCAGTATGGAATCCCGAAAGCTAAAGTCTTCCCCATTCCAGTCTTTGCACGAGCAATTAAATCACACCCTTCAAGCGCAGGGGTTAACACCGCTCTCTAACAATCACAGAATAGTACAAGGAACATGAGTTTGCCATTGAAAACATGATGAAACTTTAGTAGAGTGAACAATGAAGGGGGAAAAGTAATGAATGATAAGTGAACTATCCTAGTGCTGGCAAAAGTAAAGAAACCAAATATCGAGTCGATTAAAAAGACGAATTCTGCCTGTGTAAAGCCTAAGTCCCAACAACATCTTAGTGTTGAACAACTCAATTTTCAGCATAGGATAGTCATCTAATGTAAGCTACGACAGAACATCCCAGAATACCTATTATCATTGCCTGCACTTAACTCCATCCGTGGTTCGCCTAGCACATTAACAAAGGTCAAGGTTTTCTACTTAATTTTCCAGCCAACTAAGTATGCTCAAACAAAGAAAAACTCAGCCAGCAATAAACAACAGCAATTCATACCAAAGCGAAAATATTGGATAACACAGGGGAAGGAAACAAAGGATAAAGCATACTTGAATGGGAAAGAGATGGGTAATGCCACGTTTCTCAAGAGATTCCACGAGCCTCTGAGGCAAACCCCAGCTTGGAGAGAGCAAGCTCGTCCTCGCTCACACTCTCAGCCTGGCCGCCCTCAGACATGAAGCCGCCCTCATCCTCACTCGCGTCAACCTCGCTCTCCGAGAACCCACTGGTCCCCAACTTCTTCAAAGCCTCCTCGCTCAGCTCTGAGTTTGGCGTGGCCATGGCAAACATCACGAAGCTGCTTAGGCTTCTCCTAAGGCCGCACCTTTTCACGCACCCACTTTTTAAAAGCCCAAAGGGTCTTCGGACATGGCACTCGCTGGACGAACAGAGCAAGGAATTGAAATGGGGCTTCTCGAAAAACGATAGAGAAACCACGGCACCAGCCGAGCGATTGCTTCTCGGTCGTGAGTCGGGGGACGGAGAGAGGCGAGCGAAATTGGCCGTCGGGAGAGAGCACGATTTAGGAAGAAGTGCGCTAAGAGAATGGAGCCCTGAGATGAGGCCGTCGAGTGGAGAGAGAAAGACCGTCGTCGGGAAGGAGCGACGGTCGTCGGAGGAATCGCTAGACCGGAAGGAGCGTCGTCGTCGGAAGAGAGAGCAAATAGGAGAGGGAAGACAGAGGAGAGAGAATGCCCTTTCCACTTTTTTAATTGCCCGCACGTTGGTTTAAAACTGGAACGACGTGGTAGAGAAGAAAGAGCCGACGTGGACCTGCCAGCAGCAGACAGGTGTCGAAGCCGGGCTCGTTCGAGCACCGATGATGTGGTCTTTTGAGGGTACCTAATATTTTCATGCTCGAGTTACATTTTAAAATGAATGCGGACCATCGATTTGATTACGCCGGGCTCCCGTGAGATTCATTGTTTTCATTATTCGAAATGCCGAAATATTTCTCTTGGGAATGCACTTAATTTTCATATCTCACTTCAGCAATATTGTTGTACGTACTATTGTAGTTTAACTATTTCTCTTTCCCAAAATACCCCACAACCACTATAGACCACCACTCGACATTACAACGATCCAAACGCTCGGCCCACCGCAACCGACACCCCATGGAGGAACATGACCACCATCACGAATGGCCGTGAAGATCCCATCAAGAGAGGTCATCCCTTTTCTGTTTTTAAAAATAGAGAGATGCATTAAAAATTAGGGATGAATTTGTTTCGAGAAAAATGAATGCTTTTAATAATAGTTTTTTGAAAATTATCGTTTAAATTGCTTGCAAAAATGAATGAACAAAAAATCTTTCACAAACATGTTTACACATAAATTATTATCGATAATGATAATATATTTCATTAACTAATTATTTTAAGTGATATAAATAATTTTTTTAGAGAAATATTTTTTTTTAAATTATTCATTTTCTGCTAAACAAACAAAATCAAATGACCTTCGCAGATCCCGTAACCTTCTTGCGACAGACGGCCGTTCCTCTCGCTCTATCGAAAGTTCTGAGGAAATTTCGAATTCCAGTATCCATGGTGAATCCAACGATGATGAAGTTCAGTCGGTAGACAAGTCTACGCTAAAAGGGAAACCTCCTGCAAAGGTTCTTAATCTTCAGAACCAGTTGCTGCGTCTCCTTCCTAACCCCCCTCCCCGCGCGCCTTTGAAAGCTTCTGCTACGGGCAGGGAGGACCGCCAGAAGAGGTAATCCTATTCCTTATTCTATTTTTTGGATGATAATCGGCTTTTGGAATATTAGAGGCATGCTTGATCCCCTTAGGCAAGCGGAAATCAGGCGTTTTGTTGCTATAAATAAATTGTGTTTCATTGGTCTCCTTGAGACCAAAGTGCCTGAGGATCTTTTTGAATCGGTCTCGTCCACCCTTATTAGGGGTTGGTATTGGATTTCGAATTATGAGTTTTCGCATCGTGGGAGGATCTGGGTTGGCTGGAATCCTGAGTTAGTCTCCTACTCTGCTATTTCCATTAGTGTTCAAGCGGTGCATGGCACACTGAAGTTTAATAGTTTGGGGTTAAGTTGCTGTCTATCTGCTGTTTACAGGGAGCACACGTTTGCCCGCCGACGCCCTCTATGGGAAGACCTTTGCCATTATAGTGATATTTTCCAGAATTCTCCGTGGTTGGTCGTTGGCGATTTTAATGCAATTAAAGATCCTTCCGATCGCATTGGCTGTTCTACCAACTGGATTTCCTACTTTGATGAATTTCCCCAATGCTTGGCCCGTGCGGAACTTGTGGACCTCAGATATGTTGGGTGCCGTTTCACTTGGTCCACCTCATCCGGTGACGCGAGGAAAATGAGGAAGATCGATCGCATTCTCGTCAACGGTGAGTGGAATCTTCAATTCTCTTACTCAGAGGCCAATTTCCTTAATCCAAGGATATCGGATCATTGTCCTATGACTGTTAGAGTTTTGCAGCCCTCATATAAGAGGAAGCCTTTTAAATTCTTCGACTTTTGGACTCACCACCCAAAGTTTAAGGCCATTGTCCAGCAGGCATGGGATAGTCCGGTTGCAGGCGTATCCATGTACCAACTTGTATCGAAGCTTAAGAGAGTAAAGGCACGGCTTAGATCTCTTAACCGTGAGGCTTTCTCCGACATTTCAGTCAAGGTTGCTGAGGCTAGAGACGCTCTGAGAACTGCTAAGCTAGAGCTCCAGTTGAACCTAGCAAGCTCGATTCTTACTCAAGAAGAAAGGGAGTGTCGCCGTGTATTTGTTGATCTCAGATCTCAGGAAGAATCCTTCTATAGATAGAAGTCTAGGATTACATGGCTAAAAGAGGGTGATAGGAACACGAAGTTCTTTCACCAATCTATGAAGAGAAGGCACTTATTGAATCGCATCCTCTCTGTAAAAGACCCATCTGGAACCGTAATT